>NW_015386388.1:4827885-4847723 GCF_001527695.2 Protobothrops mucrosquamatus
CAGCCAGATGTTCAGACTGGATTTGGCATTTTTGTCTACTTATCGAGTCCTTACCAAGGACCTGGGATAGGCAGATGTGGATGTTTGATGGTATTACAGATATCGTCGCAGGATGGAAGCAGTTCCTAGTAAGGCTGCCTTTTGCAATTGAGTAATGGTGAATTTGTCAATGCCGATGGTGTTCAAGTGGTGCTCCAGTTGTTTTGGGATTGCACCCAAGGCGCCTATTATTATTAGTACTACCTGTGCCTTTGCCACAGTCTTTCTGTTTCTATTTGTAGGTCTTTGTATTTTGTTATCTTCTCCAGTTCTTTCTCGTCTATTCTGCTGTCTCCAGGCACTGCCACGTCCACTATCCAGATTTTTTTATCTTTCTTATCGACAGTTGTTAAGTCTGGGGTATTATGTTGCAGGTGCTTGTCTGTTTGAATTCTGAAGTTCCAGAGCAGTTTAACTTTATCATTTTCTATGACTTTCTCTATTTTATGATCCCAGGCAAATGATATTTCTTGCAGATCTTCCAATGCATCATAGTTGCTACTTTCCATTAGCAGATTGATGTTTCTGATAAGAAAAAAAATTGGAGGACATAGCAGAAAAACATACAAAGATCAGAAAGAAGACACAATGATTCCTGGAAAATTCCATGGAGGAGGCAGGACAATTATACAATCAAACCGATGCCTCGAAGCCTTCTTGAGGAAACATTTGTTTCTATCTCACTATTTATGCTCAGTTGTTGAAAGAACTTTCCCTAGGATATGTTTTCTAAATATAACCTTTTAAAAAAGTCACTAAATTTGCTCCCTACGTTTTTGTTTTGTTTTTTCAATTTTCTATACCTTCAAGGGACAATTTTCCCACAATCCACTGCAAAAGAGCTTAGCCTGCTGCACATTTTGGTTCTGGCCCTTCGCTAGGCCCCCAGCTTATTCTCTTTTCATACCAGATTCTTCGTTTATGATGACTCAGATAATCCAATACTTGAACAATACCAGAAAAAAAAAATCCCCAAAGGGATATGCTGAGACTAGTGATTTTAATTACATGCCAAATTATGAAAGCAAAGGAACTCTTCTGTCCCACATGTCAAGTTCAAACAAGCATTCTTCAGGAGAAGCCAGCTGCCAAGTAAATGTCAAACCTGTCTCCTGCTATATGGAATCTTATAATATGTTTGCATATTGCTGGTGGCAGATACGGATAAGCTCTGCCACAGCCAAGTTTAGCAATCAGGCAGCTGGCCCATTTGGAAATAAACTATGGGATTTCTCATCATTTTCGGGGCTTCTCTCATCATCATCTCATAACCTTCTGTTAAGACACTTTGACAATTGCAAACTTGCAAAATAAAAACCAACTCCTCCCTCCCTTTTCTAACTGACCAGGACGTGAAAGATGCCTTTTGCTTCAATGTTAGGTGTATACTAGAAGTTTTATGAAAAGCATTGGCTTGTATGATTATTACTTTTTTCAGAATGAGCAATTGCTGGGTTTGAATATCCTTCCTCTTTTTTTTTTTTATCCTCTTGCAAAGTGAAGCACCCATGGTAGAAACACTTCTACAATATTATCAGAGCATGATCTATGAGGGCAAATCTGAAAACTGAGAAGATAAAAGTTCACTCCCCATTTATCTCAGAGTAAATAAATCAGACCCAGAGTTTCTTAGGAACGGTGGTGGAGATGAAGGATATCAGATGTTATCATATGATCTACTCAGTTCAATAAACTTCAAGAGTTCTTGTCACTATGGCTTGTTGTTTTGTAGCTTTTCTTTTTGCTCCTATCAGCTACTATTCCTATTTAGAAAACTATTATCACAGCCTAGTATTTGGAGATGGAGAAATGAAATTGAAGTGGCTAGAAGTGTAATGTAAAGCAGGTAATGCCATTCAAATGTATGAAAGCAGTTATGGGAGAGGAATGAAGTTTTTTTTAATGTAGTTTTACATTACCTTGTTAATGTTTTCCTGCCACTGGGATAGTGGGGAACTATAACATCACTTTCAAAGAGAGTTGGGGAGAAGTCACAAAAATAGGTTTGGGGACGCCAAGTGGCTCTGGGAATACTGATCACCACTTATAAAACTTTCTTTCAAGATGGCTTTTTTTGTCTGATCGTAATTTGTATGAAGCCTGATTAAAGCTAGAGTTACTCAACAATGATATGGGTGGCATATATCTTAATAAATAAACAAACAAATAAACAACAATGTTTATTCAGATCTTCAGATTTCAAACCTCCATGAAGGTATCTCATGGTATCTTGAAGGTTTTCAATAATTTTATTTTAAATTCAATATTTTATCTTAAACTTCTGAAGAAATTCTCTAGTTTTAATAGTGGGTAGCTTGCCTGCATCTTGTTCTTTGGCAAGATTAGGCATCTATCTGAAACTGCTCTTTAATTGTCCAGTCCAAATGAACAGTGAAGCTAGGAACTGTGGAAGTCTAACAATGTAGTAGGTGCTGATATGGGTTGAGTTGAGTTTGTTTTAGATTTATTGCAATGGTCAGGCAGGATGCTTTATCATATTCCACTAATCATTAAAATGTTGGGCAGAGACATTCTCTTTTTGTTTACTAGTTCTGATTCAATTTAATAAAAGAGAACATGTCTTAGAAATTATCTTAAAGTGTTGTTGTATCAAAGTTCCTTTAGTGTTATGACCTGAGTTGCCATTGATGTAAATTATCAATTTGGGCCAAGGAGAGCATATAAGTGCTCTCCCATTTACTGGGTAATCTTTCCTCCAGCTCCCCACAATTCCCCTGACTTCCCACATTTCAATCAGATTCAAAAAGAAGAGTTATTTATTTTATTAATTTATTAATTTTATATGCCACCTATCTCACTGTCCCTGACAGTCCATGATATTGTCACTGACTTAAGAAAACAACTCCTCCTCCTGTTGTTGTTATTTTTTCCAGTAACAATGATACTGGAGGACTTCTGCTCTTAAAAAAAATAATGCAGAATTTATCTTTCACTGAAAAACCTTGGAGAAATCAAATATTTGATTTCTTTACTCCACTACAAATCAAAGGAGGCTCCTTTCAGTGTCTCCATCCAGAATTTGAAACTCACTGTTACTGTCTTTATTTACCTTGCAAAAATCTAGGAAAAGTGTTAAACTTCTAATTTTTCTGGAAGCTATGATTTAATGTCATGTTTTAACTTCCGCTGTTCTTAACTTTTGTACTTTGATTATGATAATGTGATGTTTGAACTGAATGTTTCATCGCCTTCAAAGACTATCAGGCAAACGAATAAATAAAGGAATAGGCTGCAGTGGAATTCTGTCTCTGATAACTGGTAATTTCATTTTTCTGGCAAAGTCTCCCTCTCTCACCAAAGTGAAATGTAAGCTCTGAGGGCACTTTCATAAGCATGGAGACTGACGTGGCTTTAAAAACATAGGAAAGCAACATTTTCTGATGACAATTTATGTCATAAACTACTTATAGTCTGCTGTGCCCCTGAGCACTGGTTCCTGCATTAGAAATAATTGCAGAGTACAGTCAACATCTTACCTATGTTGAGCCATAAAATTAGATGCACTGAACTGAGGGTTGCTTCACATTGCCAGTTTGTTTGAGGCCTGCTGACCATTTCCTGATGGGAAGAGTAATGATATTATCCAACCTCTCCTGGTATGCAATTCAATTAAAATGTAAAATGTAAAATCTGTCCAGCTTTGTTTCTTTGGAAGAAGTTAATTGATTGTAGTGATCTGAAATAGAGCCAATAAAGATAGGATAGGGTCAGAAGTGAGGCAACAAAGGTTATGGGAATGCCATTTCCACCAGATCAAAAATTGTAGATGCATTAGGAATAGATGAAGGGAAAAGTCTTTGTGTCTCATCCTTACTTCACTATCCAAAGTTGTATTAAGACTAAAATTGTTCTAACTTTCTTGGAAGGCAAGGAGATAGATAGGCTAAACATTTAACACATGGAGAAATTATGGCCAATAAGAAGAAGCAGCACCTAGAAAATAGGTGGTTGATAAATCCAAGAAATGGAAAAGAAAGTAGACCTGGATTGTTAGTTATAATTGGAGAACCATGGCACCTTCAGAGAATGGTATATCTCTCAGGAATGCTGTTGGCATTGTGCATGTTTAAAGACACTCTTATTTATTCACTGTTCTTGAGAAGCAACTGTTAGAAACAGCACTCAGTTTCAACAGTAGCACAGTGCTGTCCAAATAAAAGGGAAGATGGAAAGGGAAATTCTTATCTAACTAAGAGCCACTTGTTAAGAGAGAATTGAAGTAAGCATGAAAATCCACACCTAACACATAGTCATTTCTTCCAGCAAACAAATGTCTGTTACTACAAATTTCTTTGTGCTGACTAGCCAAAGGGCAATCTGCAGCTGTAAATTTCTGCCCCCACTTACCTTATTTGATAGAAGATTTCATGGAACCCATGCCAAACCACATCATTATTAACAATTTGCCAGATTTCTCCCTTCCAGGCAATGTTTCCTGCAAAATACTATATCTAATCCCAGAACTCTTCAGATTTCATTTAACTTTGCATATTAAGTGGCCTCTTGACAGATTTTTCAGGTTTCTTTTTTAGGCACTTATTTTGCAATTTGTCCTGTTTAATACTCTAGTAATGCAAAAGTGCATACGTTTTTGAGAATAATTATAATTTAGGAAGGACTTGACAGGTGGATAAAAATGCCAAATCCAGTCTAAACAAACCAATAATGATGTAATATTATGATACTAAAAGGAAAAGAAAATGAGAAGTTGACTCCACTTCACTCACACTATTTTTGTTCATTTTTTTTCTCCCAAGAACAATTTGTAGCCCATAATTGCACTCAATCATCATCAGGGATGTCTGTGGAGTATTGTCAGAAAAAGTCAAAATGGCAGCTGGTTGTTTGTGTGTGTTGTTTAAGATAAACATTTAAAAACGGGTAGAACTTTTATTGCATCAACCCATCTGACACCTTGACTTTTTTGATATACCCTATAGACACTCCAGTCACTATTAGACACTTTTTCAATATCCTTGCCCCATTTAGCTTCTTTTTTTTAACCTGAGATTTTAACTTTTGGATTATAATAAATCTTCAAGACTTGATGTGTTCATTGAGAGCTTCCTTTTCATGCATGCCATTTTCTCTCCCTAAGCATCAATATCCATACTTGAAATGTGAGCAGTACAGGGAATCCTATTGCCCCATAATCCCTGAAATTCACAGAAGCTTAAGAAATTAGCAGACTGCCAGTTGCATGCTTTGTTCTAAATGGGTATGTCAAGCTGGGTGATTGGTTCTTTCTTTCTTTTTTGAGTCTAAGAAACAAAGCAGTTGTGGTTGGTTGATTCTTTTCAATGTGTTGTTGTGAGTGTGACCCAATTTTTCAGCTCACAACTTAGCTTCCACCTAGACTAGCAGCAGAACTGTCCAGTTTGAGATATCCAGAGGCCTTTGATCCACCTCTTGTTGTTGGGGCAGAGAAGAATTCTATTCATATAAACTTGAATGTCAATTTATTAAATCTCAAATTTACTAGCAAATGCTCTAGATTGTTTGAAGTATATTTTTTACTTTAAAACATTGCAATGCATTTGCTGTTTTTAAATGAATTTTGAAGAAGCAGTATAGGAATTATACAGAAGATTCCTAAGAATGACACATACAGCCAAGAAAACAAACAAATGGATCATAGAAAAAATGAACCCAAATTTCTTCTGGAACAAATTATTAGACTCATGTTATTCTACTTCAGACACATTATGTGAAGATCTAACTCTCTGGAGAAAGTTCTAATGCTGAGAAAGGTAGAAAAAAGAGAAGAACATGGCCAGCAGCAAAGTGATAACTGCACAATTGTGAGACCTGAAAGACCAGTTTAGGAACTAATCTTTATAGAGAAAATCTATTGATGTGGTTGCTAAGAGTTGACAATGACTTAATAGTACATAATCTATCTATCTATCTATCTATCTATCTATCTATCTATCTATCTATCTATCTATCTATCTATCTATCTATCTATCTATCTAATCATCTCTCTCTCTCTCTCTCTCTCTCTCTCTCTCTCTCTCTCTCTCTCTCTCTCTCTCTCTCTCTCATCTATCATATTAGTTAAAAATCCAAACATAAAAGCAAAAATAATGCACAAAATACATTAACCAGGCACCAAAAATGCATGTCTGTGAACATATACAAAAAATGAATATACATTTATATTTGCAGATAAGTCAAGAATAGGTTCAGTTTATCTGTGAACCAAAATTTGTTTTTTTAAAGCCTGTCATAACCGTAAAATTGTGCAGTTTTATAAATGATGCCTAACAGTTTATAATTTCCTCCTATTGCTATAGTTAAAAATTCAAAGGTTGGCTTATCTAAACATGACATATTTTTTATGGTATTTTAGTTGAAAGTTTGAGGATTGGCTTATCTGAGTACAGATTTAATTTGCAATTATATATGATAGTTTACTACAATTTTAAAAGAAATCCCATGACTGATTAATCAAACTTAATAGAAATTTTACAGATTCTGAAACAGGAAAATAGAAAGAAATTGAACTGTTTTGCCCATACTTAGATGCTTCCCAATCCTGTCAGTCCATTATTTCTTTAAAACAAACAAAAGGGGGGGGGGACACCTTTGTCTCTTCTTTACTGCATCTATTCCCATAGTCCTTGCCTTGTTAATCTCCTTGCTTGCCAGCCATTCAGGCTGTAGTCACACCCACAGTGTTTTTCTTAGCCTAGCATAAGCTGTAACTCTCTTTCACTGCTTTGAGTCACATTGTCAATGAAACCCCTGAAGTAGTGAGAGACCGAAACTCTGACCTTGCAAGGCCTTTTTGACATGAGTCTGTTAATGCCCCTGACTACTATATCCTAAGCTAGGGAAGTAAATCTATATACTACTAAAACTCTCATTATTTTATCTGTTTGTACTTCAAGTTAGCCCAAATGGTGCGTTATACTGCAACAATTTTGGAATTAAAATCCAGTAACTTAAAAGAATGCATAAAAAATCCAGGACCTGTGTAATTGAAATTTCCATGATGTTCAGACCAGTTTATTACAAAGTTGTGGCTGTTGCAATGTCCCTATGATCACCTGATTACGATTTCTGATGCTCCCTGCCAGCTTTCAAGCAAAGAAAATTCAATGGGAAAGCCGGCAGGAAGTCATTCCCATTCCCACCACTCTATGTGTGGTCACTTTATTTATCTGTTTAGGTAAGTAGATACTGATTTATTATTGAAGTTTGTCACCACAGTTGCTTTTTCTAGTTATAGTATATGCTTTTCTTAGAGGATTATAGGAATGTTCAGGTAAAAAGAAATGGTCAGCTTAACATTTAATGTTCACTGTGGCCACATCATATAATGCTACCTTCCTCTCAGAGGATGACCCAATGGGTTTCAGATTTGTCTAGTTATACTTTAAAGCAATATACAACATTTTAAGTTTTCAGTTTCAGCAGCCTGAAAAGCATGATTATGCCTTCATTTGGAATAGATTTGAGGGCCTTTCTATTCCATTAGAGTCAGCACCAGCTCTACCAACAGCCATATAATCAAGAGATTGGTTCGAAAGGCTGGAAAGCAGAAAGAGTGATCTGTAGGTGGAGTAGCCCATATTTTTCCCAATCTGCTGCCTTCCAGAAGTGCTGAAACTTCTGCTATTCCTTGCTGACATATCTATGCTGGCTGGAAATCATGGGAGCTGTGCCCTGCCATGTCTGGAAGACAACAATTTGGAGAAACTGGAACTAGAGCCTGGGATCAGGGGCTGAAGCACTTTATCTTTCCAACCTTGATTCCAGATGAAAAAGTAGGAGACATTTAGAAAACTCTTTCAGTTATACAAAACATGGTGGATACAAACTGACACTGATTTATATACATTTTATAATTCTAAAATTGCACACTGTTTTTCCTTCTCATTGATAACCCCAAAGCAATTTAGAAGGACTGCTTCCCTGAGAGTTTTTATTTATGAATGAAACAATCTTGGGAGCATAAAGCAGATTATTACTATGTTTTGAGAAAAGAGAAAGCCAGTTATACTGCAACCAATTTTGGTTACCATACTACAAAAAAGACAATAAGACCTTGGAAAAAGTTCAGAGAAGAGCAACTAAGATGATCCAAGGCCTAGAGGCTAAAACATATGAAGAACGGCTGCAGGACATGGATTTGGCTAGTCTAAAGAAAAGAAGAAAATAGGGGTGACATGATAGCAGTATTCCAGTATCTGAAGAGCTGCCACAAAGAAGAGGGGGTCAAATTAGTCTCCAAAGCAGTAGAGGGCAGGACAAGAAACAATGGTTGGAAACTGATCAAAGGGAGAAGCAACCTAGAATTAAGGAGGAACTTCCTAACAGTGAGGACAATTAACAGGTGGAACAGCTTACCTTCAGAAATAGTGGGTGCTCCATCACTGGAGGTTTTTAAGAAGAGACTGGACAGTCACTTGTCTGAGATGGTATAGGTTCTCCTGCTTGAGTGGGGGGGCTGAACTAGAAGACCACCAAGGTCCCTTCCAGCTCTATTCTATTCTAAAGCTGTAAACCTTTGTTCCCACTCCAAACTGAGTGTGCTCTGAGGAAAGAGCCTAGTGAGGCTTCTCATTCAAGACAAATAGGGACCATGTATGGGGGTAGGATGTGGAGAATCAGGATTAGCTGTGAAGGTGTGTGTCAGAAATTATAGCCCATGGTGTTGTCCCAAAATGGATTTGTTGTTGTTGACATAAATAAGGTACAATCATGTGATTTGTTCTATATTTAGTTTAGTCTCAAAATATTTCATGATTATTAGCAATCCTGTGAAATTCTTGTAGAACTTCCAGATTTTTAATGAACTCTGAATCTTTGCTTGCGACTTTATGTCATTTATGCTCCAAGAAAGACTTTTGCTGATGTTCGGATTTTGATTTCTTATCTTTTAATAATTCTCATACAGATCTGGAGAGACTGAAGCCCCGTGAATATACGTGGCCTTCAAAATGCTCATGCCATCCAGAAATTGTCAAAAGTTTCTACCAAATTGTAAGTTGTGTTGTGATAGAAAGGGAAATTATTAAATGCCTGAGTAAAGAATAATTACATTAACTAAACTTAATTTTAATTAATTAGAAATATAAATGAAATTATTTATTTTTTGTCTTTTACCCCAAATGAAGCCTTATGAATTGGCTATACGTTTGCTACATTATATTCCATTTTGCACACGATGAAGTCCTTTTGGGCACGCCAGGAAACTTCCTCTGACTGCCCTCTAATTTCTTAAAGTATTTGGGCAGGGGGCCAAACATAGCTTCATGCTGAGAAGGAGGGGAGGCACCTACCAGGGACTGAACTCTCAGTGACCTGAGGATGGGCTGCTCTGGTATCCCCAGGGATCAATCACTGTTTTGTTTTCAGCTCAGAACCTTTTGGGTGAGGAATAATCTGCATTCCACTTGAGTAGTTTCACCTTCTCTGCATACCTCTCTGGCACAATCTGAAGCAACAGATTTCTGGAAAAGAAAAACAAATGCATTTAAGTGCTCAAAACACAATCTGTTGCCCTTGGAAATGAAATCAATGTCATCACAGTAGAGCAGAGTCTTTGCTTTCTCCTAAAATAAACTGCCCAACATTTTCTTAACCGAAAGCCAAATACCTTCCTGGAGTAGTGTATGAATGGTCACTCTACAAAAATCAGGGTAAGGCTAGGACTAAAACCAAATATATTTCAAATTCAATATAAAATAACAATTTCATAATGATTTTTATGTATCATTTTCTGCTTCACTGCATTATAAATTAAAATTTAGCAATAAGGTTTGTAACAGCTATAGAGGCTGCATCCATTTTCATTGGGTGTGTTGGTTGGATAATATTATACTGTAAATTCCTTCCTCTTTCCTTGAAGACACAATAATTAGATCCACTCAGAGCTGCAGCAGCTTGAATTTCAGCAACAATGTCTCCCCATCAACTGTGGGGCAATATTGTGAACTGAAGCAATGCAAACTCATAATAACCTTCAAATAGATGCACAATGTCCCAAGTGGTTTTTAGCACCATACAAAGGGCACCAGACTATTCAGATGTTCAGATGTTGCAAACCTGTTGGATGAAGCCCATTTCAAAATGTGTTATTCCCCAACAAGAGTGACATATTGTAATAAATTATGTCATCATTTCATATTTGTCAAGACAAATTCTTCCACTGGGCAGAGTGAGACAGTTATCTCAGATGTAGACGTAGACATAGGATGATGGGCAGCATATACATTTAATAATAAATGACTGACTGACTGACTGACTGACTGACTGACTGACTGACTGACTGACTGACTGACTGACTGACTGACTAAATAAATAAATAAATAAATAAATAAATAAATAAATAAATAAATAAATAAATAAATAAATAAATAAATAAATAAATAAATAAATAAATAAATAAATAAATAAATAAATAAATAAATAAATAAATAAATAAGAATGCCCATACTTTGCCTTGTCCAACTACATGGCTAACCTTTCTGTTGCCATTGGAAATCCTGCCAGTGTTAAAGAAAGATTTGCATACCAATGTACTATGCTTTTGCACATGCAAGGGGAGAGATGCCATATTATTCATTGCCCCATATGAATGGGGGAATATCTTTGATCCCCTGAACTTTCAATCATCAATCATTCTTGATTTACAGTACATTTATTATATTAATTAGCAATAATAATTAGAAGGTAATACAGACTTGAAATATATTGTGCAATGGAGGCATAGCCAAGGTATTGAACTATTGTGCCTATGCCACTCCATCTGCTAACTTTTCCTTCATTTATTCACTTTTCAACCCCATAATAATTTTGTTATCTTTAGGGGCATTTGAGCCCAATGTTATACAGCAGAATAAGATTTCAGTTTTCCTTTGGGTGGCTATGATTCATAGAATGGAAAAAGGCATCATTTTATTGTCTTCTTAGGCAGATCTTGGAATGGCCGAATGTGTCCAGTAAATGCTAGCAGCAAATTTTGGGAGCAAACTTTCCACGCATGCAGAGAGCAGTGGGATTGTAGATACATGGCTGGAACATAAATTGGATTGTTGGAGTGAGGGCTTTTCATTGCAATAGAATCCATAAAGCAGAGGCAGAATAATAACAACAGGCCCTGCTTCCAATCTCAACCTATTTTATACAAGATGGGGTTAAGAGATCACACAGCACAACTGCAAAATATTCTATGGGTAATTCCAGATAACCAGCCTTCCCCCCCCCATTTCACAGTGAAATGGCTTTTTCAGGTCACAAATTTTCTACTTCATGTACTGATAATGAAGAAAAAATTGCTTGAAGAGAACCCTGAATCAACTGTATATGATTTCCTAGTGTTGAAAGAAAAATCTTCATCAGTCCGAGCCGGGAATAAACAAAATGGAGATTGCTTTAGAAAGAAGGTTGTAGTTTATTGAGTAGCAGAACCACAAGACATGTGGCTCTGGAACAGCTGACCACATGTAGCTGGAAGTGATGGGTTTTTATATCTTCTTGGGCTTTTGTGTTTGGGGCTCTTCCTGTTCCTGTTGCATGAGCCTGTGGCATGAACCTGAGCTTTTGAGTGTGTCCTTTTGGTATTCTGATGATGGTGGGTTAATCTTATTATGTCCTAAAGGTCATGTCTTTAGAGTTTTGGTGGGGGATGTAGATTTTAGGGGTCTTTGACTTTCTAATCTCATCAGCTCCAACCTTCCTGGCCCTAGTCTTCCTGAATGAATCAATAAATCTGCATTTCTACAGAGCTGGTTTCTGCTGAGTTTCTGGCTGCAGCGAGTGGGGTGGGGGAGAGAAGTTTCTGCCTTTTTAAAGATCTCGGGGCAGGTTGCTGTCCTCCTACACCAGTTTAACCTACAAATTTGGTATGCCTGCTGCCCTCCATTTAAGTAGCAGCCAATCTTGCTCATCTTGTGCATCCAGACATGGTCAGCCATCTGCTGCCATCTGCTGCCACATCGTCTCTTTGTGAATGAGAAGGTATCTTCATTTATATATACACAATTAAACCAACAGATTCAATTTGCACTAGCTCAGATGATTTTTTTTCTCTTACGTCCAGGAAGTTGTTCTTCATGCTGATATGTCATTTGTCTGTGAAACATAGTTGTTCTCTGCTGCAATTACATATTTTAAAATGGCTGCCAATAGATGTAGACTGACAGTATTGTGTTTGCTGCACCACCTTGTGGTGCATCAGGGCTACATGCTGTCCTAAAGCAGTGTGGGATGTTGAATGACACATAATAAGAGACGTTTTGTGCCTTCTGCCTCATGAGTGCCTGGAAGGAAACATCTTTTATGACATCTCATAGGGATTGTGAGAGGACTCATTCTCCATTTCCTGTAGGTGTCACTCTTGTATTTTCATACTAGATACTTAAGGGAAACTGCCTAATAATCAGCCAATGCAATAGTCCATCAAGAATATGATTTGCCCTGATGTAGACAACAACTCATATCAGTGTACCTGAAACTTTAATTAAAATCTGATAAAAGTATACTCTTTTTTCATTAAACAATTCATTTTATCACTTCCAAATCAAGTGTATTTTGAGAAAATGGCCTGATTATCTCCATTATCCAATCCCAGAATGTTTGACAGCAACATTATTGTAGAATTAGCCATTCTGATGAAGCCCAGGAAGTATTGTAAAGCAGAAACAAGGTGTATTTTTTTTATTGAATCAGAAAAGAAATATAATTGAATATGTGACAAATAATTGCATCAGTTAAATTAATACTTTTTGATTAATTTATTTTATTATGTTTAGATTCAATTGAATTTTATTTTTTATCTGACTCTTCTAACAATTATCCTCATCTAAGATTTAGATTTTAGAATAATCTAGTTTTAAGATCTATTCAACATAGCTTGAAGAAGAAGTTGCTATTTCTATAGATTCCTGATCCATTTTTCACCCAAAAGTCTGAAGTAAAACATCATTAGGATTCCCTTCATATTCTGAAGGTAACTCCCAGGATTTTTGCAGGATGAGGAGATGAAGAGTGTGAAACTTGCAACTGGTCCACTGACTCAGCAGGATATGAGGTGATCGTAACTTAGTGGTAGTGGAATAAAGTCATTTTGCATGTGTGAAAAAGCATTAATCTCCCTTTCAAACTCTACATCGTATCATATTTCATAAATTGAACTATTAGATCAGGAGCCTGAGTTTTATAAGTGATTACTTCTAAGTTCAGTGGTGTTCATTCATAAGTAGATGCTTTGGGATGGAATTTGAACATGGCACTAAGTAAAAGAACAGATACAGGATGCCCTTTTCCTGGTTAGCTGGGCAGGGCTGAATGTCTTCTTCCTTGACAATCCTACTAGGTAAATGAAACTAAGAAATCAACACAAGAAGGCTAAAGCTACTTTTATTGAGATGTGCTGTAAGAACATAAACTTGCAAGTCTGATTGTCATATAGCTCATCTTCCTTTTTACAGTTCAGTGAATTAGGAAGTATTCTGAGCTGCATTTGAACAGATGGAAATTCTGGACTTAAATAAACTTTTCTCTGATTATTTCCATCAAGCTATATTTTCTTATTCTGTATTCTCATCCTCTCTTTAGCTGGGCCTTGGGTTGCACTGCCATCAGATTTGCATTATATATCTGCATTGAGATAAAATACCAGATAGAAGCAGGTATACAGGTGGTCCTTGGCTTATTTCATAATGAACCTGGCCATCATGGTCATAAGTCATGATGGTCATAACATGGGTTAGTTATGTGAAGACATGATTTTATGATCTTTTTTGTGATGATTGCTAAACAAATCATGGTCATTAAGCAACTGCATGGTTGTTAAGCGAATCCCACAGTTGTTAAGTGAATCAGTTCACTACGGGCTCGGTTTTGTTGAAAACCGAGTACAGTAAGTGCCAGTTTTTGGCAAATTGTCATAAAAGTGGCTGTGTTTCCAAGCACCCGAAGTTTCACTGGCATGACCTCAGAGGGAGTGATGACTATCGTAACTTTGAATCTGGGTCATAAGTAGCCCTGAGGTAGGCCTATCATAACTTCAAGTGGTTGCTAAGCAACAAATCCTAAATTGAGGACAATCTGTATTTAACATGTTATTTTTGCAAACATTATTAAGATCATTGCTGCAGGTGGCCTAAACTGATTTAGGTAAAAGCAATAAAGAAAACCTTCAAAAAGAAAGAATGGGAAGATTATTATTGTCTGATTTTTTTTAAAAAATAGTGGCTGTTGCACCTTATTTTTGGATTCTCAAGAAAGAGGAGAAAATGACTTCTCCTTACTTGACAATGTAACTGAGAAATGGGAAGGCATTTTCAAGCCAGCCATGCCAGAGACGTGTACCTGCAAAGCAGCAGCAGCCCCAGGAGAGCAGTCAAAAAAGGCATGATGGTGTTTATGCATACGATCAAAGCCCTAGAATGCTGATATGGATACAAGAGGAGAGGGGGTTTCCCTCCAACTGCAGAGTTACAACTGCCATTTTGACTTTTTCACACACACACACACACACACACACACACACACACACACACCTGCAGCAGGATAACACATACATAGATCCAGAAAATGTTTACAGACAGTCCTCGATATACAACCATAATGGAGTCTGCCATCTATGTTGTGACCATTGTAAAGTGGATTAGAGTTGGTCATAACTCTGAACAGTCTCTAAGTGTAGTTCTGGAAGTTTCCCAGGTTGCTGAAAGACTACAGTAGTAGCCCAAATCATGAATGAAATGAAGACCCTAAAATGAGGACAATGTCTGCATCATCATCATCATCAACAACAACAATTACATTTTGTTCTGTTTCTCTTCCCCCCACAAGTTATGTCATGTCATATAGTCAAACTAGGCTAAGTGGGATCAGGCCCAGTGAGTATTTGGATGGGAGATGCCCAGGAAATCTCAGACAAGTGTCAGATAGCATCCCAGAAGCAAGCAATGGCAAACTGTTGCCAAAAACCTTACATGGCTGCCCATGAAGTTGTGAAAAATGAAGCTTTACCTTTTTTAAAAAGCATTTTATATTCTAAAAACAAGAAGGGAAAATATGCTTCTCTGTGACTGGATTTAATAATATTAAATAACTACACTTTTTTATATTAATAGTGTCTGGATCTTTTATCTCCCTCTCTCTAGGTTATTTTAATTACTGTTAAGCATAATCGTGTTGCTCTTCCTCTCCACATAATATGCCGCCAATAAAACTATCAACAACAACAATAATCAAGAGATGAAATTGGAAGACTTGATTTATTTCTTCTCAAAGAAATGGATGTGTAAGGGACAGATATAGAAGTAAGCAATGTAGATGGTATTTTAGACATTAGCATTCAGGATCACAGTGGACAAGACTAATGGTCCATTTTATGTTGTCAAAGTGTATATTTATTGAGAATTATCTTATCCCTAAATGGAGGCACAAATCCAGATTTTTGTAAAATAATTTTTACTGTAGGTACAAAATCAGCAACATTTTTTCTTCCATAAAATATAATAAAAGCTCAGAGTCACTTGATAATGAGATGAGTAGTATATAAACTTAACAAAATAAAGAAAATACATTTCCGTTCCTTCAAATAGAAATGGAAATTGTAAAAAAAAATGTAATGCTTAATTACACATAAACACTCTCTTGGCATCCAATCACACGTACTTAGTTGAAGCACAACTTGCCAATGTATCATTTCAAACACAAGCTTGCATTTTGTAATGGTTGCTCTAATTCTAAAAACTGCCTCTAGCGGAGCTTGGTATTGTCAGTTGAAAGGTGTGTTGGGTTGTTGTAAAAAGAGTATTAATTCCCTCTGTGAGTGGACTAGCAAGCCATTTGCAAAGTCTGGACCACATATATAGTTACACTAATTAAATGCTTGCATGACAAAAATAACGAGAGACACAGATTTTTTTTGATTGCAACAAGCAGGAGCAGAGCTTTATTAGACAATTTTCATCAGTATCAAAAGCCAAAGGACAGACACAAATGAACTGAAGAAAGATAAAGTATGTCCTCCAAGAAAGTGCTTTAAAGAGTGGATGAAACAAGGATTAAGGACAACGGGGAAATCTTTTGTGATGGTCATTGACATAGAAATGGAAGAGCAGAGACCTATCTATTGTGAGGATTTATGCAGAGAATTTATGCAGATGTTGATCTTTTTTGATCGTAGAAATTCTTGGAGGAATTTGGAAGTATCAGTCACAAGATTTTCTTCCGTGTCCTGTTGAAAATGACAAAGGGGAAAATGAATCTATGGAGTAATTGGCAAATATGAGCAATAAGAACTGAGAGGCAAAACTCATGTGTTTTGGTGGTCAAATGTATTTTCTAAAGACCAGGACAAAATATGTTCCCTGCAGAGACTCTCTTTGTCTTGATAGAATGAAATAAACAAGCAACAAATCCTTTGATATTATAGTTTGCATATTACTTTAGATATTTAAAAAAACTTCTGAAAAAGGAAAACATTTCAGATACTGAACAGCAGCAACTGCTATAAATTTATTTAAATTAATGCCTCTTGTAACTTTCTGGAGACAAGCTTATTATGGTGTTCTGAAATTTTTTTTAGAACTAATCTAAATCAACAAAACAATATTTTGTTTCAATTTATCATCATCTTTCTGATGATATCATTCCAGGTTCTTTGTTTCATCTCAAAGGTAATCTATCTTTGCCCAGACCATCCTGGGCATCCGTACAGGTTGACAGAAAATTAAGATGTGTAGGAGAAGGAATGACAGAACCTGGGGTAGAATTAAAAAAGGGATCAGCCTAGAATCTTTATGTAGCCACAAGTGGACCAAGTCCAACCTCCCTTGAATTCCATTGACTCTATCTAACTCCAAGCAGGTGTTAACAATTTGTTGAGAAGATTCCTGTGCATAGGCGGTTTAGCAATAAACCAGTATAATTGGGCCTTCACATATGGACCTGGTCTATTGCACCTGAGGAGATCACAACTATAACCATGTGATCAAAGCTCCATCCCTTGTTTAGATGCACCTCACTGTGGGAACTGTTGATAAGGGACTTTTGTGCCTTTGAGTAGCCCATCAAGGAACAAAACTCCAGGATCAAAAAGTGTGTGTTTGGAGGAGAGTGTTAAAAAAAACTTTACAAGTAAATGTTGAAAAAACTTGATAACCCTTTGTAAAAATGTTTGCAGGTGAAATAAAGTACCTCACAAAATTTCAAAAGTTACAGAAGAAGACTGGGATGGTAACATGTAACTGTTATGTTGGGCTAGCCCTCATTTAAATAATCCAGACAAAGAAAATGGAAGGATTTCTTACATGGTGTCCTGAGAATCTAAGGTGGTGCCTGGAATCAGGTGTGCTCAGGATTTAGATTTTAACATAAAAGGATCAACATATATGCTAAATCCTGCCTCATTCCCCCCCCCATCAGCAACCTATATGAAGCCCCCAGTTTGGTTGCCATTTATACAAATTTTACATTGCCTATCTTTTGCTCTTCTGCCAAGCCAACAGTGATGTCCTCTGCCTATTATAGACTCCAGCCTCAAACTTAGCTCTGGTTCTTACTACTAACCTGAGAAACTCTGAACTCTGCAAAATATAGCCTCCACCACTAGTTCCAAACTTTGTGGACAACCTTAGTTGAACAAATGGATGGAACTGAACTCTCTGTTTAGGATAGCAGATGCAGAGGCCATTTTATTTGCAAACCCAAATGAAATATAATTCCTTAGGGTGCCAAACAGCTGCACAGATAATGGTCAGATGCAGCTTGGTAGTTTTCCAGCATTCCTATTTCTGATTTTCCATAGTTAACCAGATTCTGCGTATTTTTCCCATTAAAAGGATTTCCATCATTATAAAAAGAAATATGCCGCATTTGAGGTCATCTTTACTGATTAATATTATTCTTTCCTGCAAGCAGAAAAAGAACAGGAAAAAACATGTTGGTCATGATCATTCTCACCTGTTTTGCATGCCTGGGAATGTGAAGATGTAGGATAGGACTGAGGACGTGAAGAACTTCCTCCTCCAATATGTCCTCCTCCACTGAGGCCTCCTCCGCTGATGCTTCCTCCACTGACACCTCCTCCTACACAAACGCCTCCTCCACCAAGGCTTCCTCCGCTGACACCTCCTCCTACACAAACGCCTCCTCCGCTGATGCTTCCTCCACCTCTTCTACCACCTCCATATCCGCCTCCAAATCCTCCTGAGCCACTGGAAGAAGAGAAATATAATCCATCCATCCATCAACCACTAACAGAAACTCTTACCCACCCCTCAAATAAAGTAACTGTTATGACTTAGCATCAACTTCCAAGCTTCCTTCATGCTCAAAAATATACTATGATTTAATCTGGGAAAGAATTCTACCTGAATTCTAGGAGAGCAGCTCTAGTTTTGTCAATATTTGTCTATGTGGACTAGTGGTCTAAGTCAATTCAAGGCAATATTGTAGCTTTGTTCACCATACTTATTCATCACCCTTTCCCTTCTTAATACTCAGGCCTTCTTTAGACATTATACAGGTAGATTTCCCATCTACAAAGTAGATTGCATAACCTCTGTTTCTTGTCCTGTTTATGCCAGTGATATTTAATACTGCTGAATTTCAGTTCACAGGGAAGTCAACAAGACTGGAGTTTGCGTATAACTCAACTCTACCCTTCTTGGCTTTCATGTGAACTGATAATCTGCAGTATTACTATACTCTAGAGGCAATGGTAACTTCTGATTAAAAAAAAAGTCACTGAAGCAATGTCAGTAAGGTTTGTGTTAAGGTTATGCAGAATGCTCACCTTTCAAGTATAATATGACATCCTAAAAGGACTAGAATCTTTCAAGAGATGTTTGTGATTTAATGATAAATGATTATCAACATGCTTTGTTCAAGAGCCCAGACTCTTAACTCTTGTTTGGAAAGCAATCAATTCACATTTTCTACATCTCCTAGTCAACATACATTTCTTGCTGTCCTTCCTCAAGCAATCGGCGGTACTGACAGATTTCCTGTTCCAGACGAGTTTTGATGCCAAGGAGCAGCTGATATTCTTGATTCTGACTTTCAATCTCACACCGGATGCTAGCCAATTCTCCTTCTACGGGTTCAATCATAGCCTGAATTTGTTGCAGTTGCATGTTGTACCGACGTTCTGTATCCTCCAGATTGGTTTGCAGAGACTGAATCTGAAATAGGGAGGCAACACATAGGACCTGATCTTCAAGTAAATGCTGAGGTTCTTTCAGCAGAAGGAAAAGGAGAATAGAAATATTTGGCTATTAGACAATCACTTGTATAACATGCTGACTGTAATCATTTCCTCATGCTGTCACATACCATGCTAATTTGAGACTGGAGCTCAATCTCAAGGGTTTGGTACTCTCGTCTCAGCTCTGAAAGTTGATGGTTGCTTGAAGTTATCTCCTGATCACTTGTACTCACTTGTTGGCGAACCTCTTCCATCTAAAATATACGAAGGAATAAAAAGAAGAAAAAGAAAGAAAGTAATGGAACTGCATCTACATGGAGGCACAGTTGCCTCCAGAAGCTGTGAATATTCCAACATTGGAAGTTTTATTTATTTATTATTATTTATTTATTTATTTATTTTATTATTCGAATTTATATCCCGCCCTTCTCCTTGCGGACTCAGGGCGGCTGACAATCGATTAAAAAACACCAATAACAATTACAAAATTAAAATTAATTAAAAAGAAATATTTAAATATTGTCTGATTAAAATATAATTAAAACCCCTCTAAAATTGCCCTAGGCCAGTCCCGCTTGTTGGAATAGCCATGTCTTAA
>NW_015386388.1:4847823-4854191 GCF_001527695.2 Protobothrops mucrosquamatus
TGGATCACCCTGATCTCTGGGGGCAGCTCATTCCAGAGGGTGGGAGCTCCCACAGAGAAGGCCCTCCCCCTTGGGGTCGCCAGCCGGCACTGTCTGGCCGACGGCACCCTGAGGATTTCCTGCCTGAGGGGTGGGTGGGCTAGATAACCTTCAAGGTCCCTTCCAACTTTATTATTATTATTATTATTATTATTATTATTATTATTATTATTATTATTATTATTATTATTATTATTATTATTATTGTAGGTGGCATGGGAAAATTGGGAGGAGTGGCAGTGGAGTAGATCACGTTGGGATACTGATGTCTTTCTTCTTCTGAAAATACCTGATTCATCTTAACAGGCTAGTCCATTTATCTCTTTCTCCAAAGCCCTTCTCTAACTGCACAACCCTTCAAAATGGCACAACGGCACTGGTTGCTATAAACAATGCATGTTTTGTATGGGGGAAGGGATGGAAAAGGGGTTATTGTTGTTGTTTTCTCCTTATTTATGGCTTTCCCAGAATTGACTTATAACTGTCAATGAACTGCTGATCTGCTCCTTACAAGCTGTTCTTATGTTAAGAATTATGCTAATCACTTCTTCCTCACCACCTGCAATTTCAGACATTTTTTGTGGGACTCTGACCTGTATTTC
This sequence comes from Protobothrops mucrosquamatus, assembly GCF_001527695.2. Classification (NCBI taxonomy): domain Eukaryota; kingdom Metazoa; phylum Chordata; class Lepidosauria; order Squamata; family Viperidae; genus Protobothrops; species Protobothrops mucrosquamatus. The sequence continues at coordinate 4,848,465 of NW_015386388.1, forward strand.
CTGCTTTTCAGCTCCCATTTACCCAACTTTATTCAGATTGCTTCTAGGATGTTTTGGGGATGTACAAATTGATATTTGGTTATTTCTTGCAACCTGCAACTTGGGCTTCTCTTAGACTCTTGTCATCAAACCCCACAAAATATTTCTATATGTTGCTGGTGATGAAAAGTGTTTACATTTTCTGATCACTGGAAGATGAACAGACCGCTCAAATATATTTCACTTGCCTTGGTTTCATACCAGACTTCAACCTCTTTTCGGTTTTGTTCAATGATGTTTTCATATTCACACCGGAGCTGATCTAAACGTTGTTTCAAGTCTTGTCCAGGGGCAGCATTCACTTCAACACTGACATCACCATGCCCTCTCTGGCCTCGGAGCCCTCTCAGTGTCTGTAGCAATGGGAAAGAAGAAATGAATCATAAGACATTGAAATTAAAAAGTATTTTATGGGCAGGATAACTTGATTTGTAATGTAAAAAAGCCCAAAACAGAGTAGAAGAATGTTTTACATTTCCTCCTCATGAAATGTTTTTATGAAGGCTCAATGCCTGGCATACATTTATTTTGTAATCCAGATCTATCTATGGACAATATAACTTCTTATAGTTCCATGACTTCTTCAATCTTCTCCCTTCCCTCTCTCTGAGAGTTTTGACATGAAAAGCAAAAGAACTGAACATGCCTTTGGATACTGTGTAAAAGTATTCTTAGAAAACCAACTACTGATTGGTTACTCCTAGCAAAGATAATCATAATATTTTTATTTTCTCATGTTTGAGTCCTTTGGGTTTCCCAGACTCACTGTGGCAACAATTTTGTGAACGTTCAAGCCACAATCTACTCCCCAAATTCTGAATTTGCCTACTCAACCAAAAGACCAGAGATTTTTTCCAACTCTCTCTCTCTCTCTCTCTCTCTCTCTCTCTCTCTCTCTCTCTCTCTCTCTCTCTCTCTCTCTCTGTGTGTGTGTGTGTTTGTACATAATATTTATTTATATCACAATTATTTATATCCCATATGTTTATCCATCTTTCTCTATGAAAAAAATAAAAGAGGAAGTTGGCTATAAAATGTGGAAATATGAGATTTGTTGAGAAGGTAGATTGCTGCATCTTCACAAAATGGATGGCAAGGTGCCACTTGAAAGACATTTTTTCCCCAGGCACTATTTGGTTAGAAATTGTGTCACTGACTGTTTACTACAGAAGTATTATCTGGGCCAAGACACATCAAGGAACAGCAGGGGTATCATTCAATTCATGCTTGAATTTGGGGATGGTGGCTTATTGTCTGAAAAGTAAGAATCAGGAGCTCTGAATGTTAGAGTTCTGTTCACTGGCACTCTTACCTCCTCATGATTCTTCTTCAGACATATCAGCTCTTCTCTGAGAGATTCAAATTGCATTTCCAGATCTGACTTGGCAAGAGTGAGTTGATCCAAGAGTGGGCGCAATCCATTAATGTCAGCTTCCACATTCTTACAGAGACCAGCTTCAGTGTTATATCTAATCCACAGGAGAGTTTACAGGAAGTGTCATGATTACCACATTTGCAAAAAGTGTCCCAAAAACAAATCCTCTAGGAAAATGGTCAACAATCCCTCAAAGTACCATGAAGAGTGAAGATGCTCAGAGATGATTGAAAGCTGGCTGTTTATGTAAGGAGGAAAAACAATGCATGAAAAACAGGAAAGAAAGGGGATGAAACGGAGTGTCCTCCCAGATGAAAGCACTTCAAGCTGGAAAAATTCTGAAAAGGCACACTTCACACTATGTGATTGTGTGAAACCTCCCACCTTTGAATTGTACTATTACTAGCTACTAGGAGTTTGTAATCAAGAAAGTGGTGTATCCCTTCCTCAGGTAAAATTATTGAATTCAACAGAATTAGAAGGAAGCAGGTGAGAAATGAATTATACTCACTTCAACTTAAAATCTTCAGCAGTCATCCTGGTGTTATCAATATTCAGTATAATTTTGTTATAATCATCTGTTTCAGCAATAAGCTGAAATAAATAAATAATAGATATGTTTATGATACAGTAATAAGTAAATTGCCATGTTTCTTTTGACTGCTTGGGACAACTGATGTTGAAATACTTGGATTTGATTTGCCTGTAAGATTACAATTTAAGAAACGAGACATCTGAAAAAGTAACACCTTTTTCTTCTTCTTCTTCTGTCTTTCTTCTCCTACTATTTTTTGGTTGGATATTAGTTCTATTTTTCAGACCTGATTTTTATGGGTATCTGCTGTGTTTTGCTTATATTTGAAGACATGACCTCCTGCATCTATGCACCAACATTATTCAGTTTTTCTGGCTGCTGAGTTTGTGACAGTTCCCACTGAATACCATTTTACTTGAAAAGGAAGGATCACTGATTGACCAACCACACCTATAGCCATTTGGTGTTCCAGGTATGAACTAAAGAACATCCATACTTGAGTGAATGCCTAGATGGAAAGTTCTATGCACTACATGGAATCACTGGGCTGCCCACCCCCTTTCATTAAGGCAAATAAGGATTTGGATCCACTTCCCAAACTGATGTCTACCAATATTCTATCTCCTAGTTTTCTTTGTATCTTTCTAGAAAAGATATCAAGAAATCCTAAAACACAGAGAGTGAAAGTAAAGGTAACATTTCCCATTTTAAAGTAAATACAAATATGTGTACTTCATAGCTAATTATCACTACAAATTTCCTTGCCTGCTAGCATCCCACTTTTGCCTAATACCTTTCTGTTGATCTTTAATATATTTTTTCCTTTTAGTTTCATCTCTAAACAGATATTTCTAAATAATTTAGTCTCATAATATATGATGTTCTCAGTAAATCTATAAGAAGAAACTAAAATCCCTGCTAAAATATACCTCTTGGAAACCCTGCTGACACCAACCTGTTATTTTTTTACATTATATGACTGATCTGTACTAAATACAGACTGAATTATAAAATGATGCATTGAGAGAATTAAGAATATTTACAATTAATAACTCTTAAATTAATAACTATGCTTTGTCATCATATCATTATTAATTACAGTCTAACAAGTCTCAGTTTCTATAGCATCTGTTTAAAATATCACAATGTGGTAAATTTATTTGTCACAAATGAACCAATTTAGTCTATGTTTATTTGGGAGATAAAAAATATCTGTGAAGTGATCCAGGTTCTAAGGGCAAATGTAATTTGAAGCGTGCATGGCTGTGCAAGTCTCCTCTGACAAAAATGTCTCCTTCCAGGACTGCTATGGCAACCTTTCTCATTTGCAGCACAATCTTGGAAACACCTTTGGTTCAAAGTGTTGTCAACTCATATTTCAAATGTGAGTGAACTACTGCACAGTCCTAATAAATAATTTAAAAGGTTGCTGCCACGACCACCACTACAAAAAAACAAATTCTTATACTGATGTTGTCTTTTTCCTCATTAGCTCTTTTCCTCCTTCTATAATGTAGGAAGGAGCAGGAATATTATTGATTTTGATTTCTCATTTACTTAGAAAAGCTATAGATGATGAAGAATTAAATTTTATTTAACATTAGTGTGCAAGAAACAATTGATATAGGATTAAACTCTATGCTTATTTACAAAATGATTGTTTCCATCTCATTTCATCTCCTACAACACTGATTGTGATCTCCCTTTTTGACACTTCTTCCAAATTCTCTTTCATTTTTATGGGCCTTCCCACTTCATCTTTTACATGGATGGCACTAAAGCTGCAATCTATCTTATGATCATAGATTGTATACATACCTCATTGTAGAGTTGGTCAATTTCTTGGTAATAGCAACTATAGTCCTTGTCTGGTCCAATATCACCATGCTTCTGATACCATTCTTTGATCCAGATCTCAAGCTGACAATTTTCATCTTCCAGTCTTTTCACCTGGTCCAGATAATTAGCCAGGCGATCGTTAAGATTCTGCATGGTTGCCTTTTCGTTGCTGGAGAGGAGACCTCCATCACCACCACCAAAACTACCACTGCTGAATGGGTAGCAGGTACCACCACCATAGCTGCCACTGCCATAACTGCCGCCGCCATAGCTGCCACCACCATAGCAAACACCACCATATCCACTTCCACCATAGCCACCATAACTTCCACCACCATAGCTGCCACCACCATAGCAGCTACCTCCATAGCTTACTCTTCCTCTACTAATTCTCCCACAGCTACCACTGCTGAAGCCACCTCCTCCATATCCACTCCGGGATCCTCCATAACTTTTTCCAGAAAGTCCTCTTGAGGACCCTGAGGATGTAATCTTGATGCTGCCTCCACCACTGACCCTGCCACCCTTAGTGCCACAACTCATAGTGATCTAGATTTAAAATCCAAATCTTAGAAAAGCCCCACTTTAGCTGCACAGCCTGGTACTCAGATTCCAACTGCAATCCTTCATCCCAGTTGTCCTTATTTATATCTCCTGTGGAGGGAGTTGCCACAAAGGCTGCTCCTGGTCCCTCCCGTGGTGTTTGCCAATCCCTTTGTTTATGCCAAAAATTATCTCCCAATGGGAGAGGTTTTTTTTTAAAGTTATCAAAGGGAATCTAATACGTAGCTGGCTTTGTCACTCCCACAGAAATTTTAAGTGATGATAAAGATATAGCTGCATATTCAGCCTTATATTTTGCTAATTTCTCTTGTATGTCTCAACTTTTGTCTGACAGCACATCATCATCTTTGGCAGTGAAGGAAAATGCCTTCATAAGTCTGTACATAAAAGGACAAAGGTGAATTTGCCTTCTACTGGCCATCCTTGAACAGATTAGTTGTGCTTAGTGATAATTCATTGAAATCAATGGGGCAAGGTTGTGAAACTAATTTTGTTCTTCATTTTACATTCTAGGATATGCCAATAAAGAACAAATATGATTCGTTAGTTCTCACTGCTCAATATCATCACTGTACTTTTATGGAATTGATATTCTTTATATTCCCTCTAGCTAAATTCTTTTGCAACCTAATTTACAAAACAAATGTCAAAAACGTTCCTTTTAAAATCCAGGTATCCAGTCAAGATTATTATAATTTCATAATTTATCACTAAAATGGAAATTAATCATCAGAAAGAGAAGGACCAAGAGAGACGTTGATGCCAACTCTTAATTGCCCCATTGACTCTTAGCAATCACAGTTCTTGGACATTGTAAATTAATACAAACAAGATTCTGAGGAGGATGATCATAACACTTTAATACATTTTTAATTAATATAAATAGCTTTGTGGTTTATATGTTTTGTTTTGATGGTAGTTAAAATACACAAAATTAAATAAATTGCATAGATTGTTTTCATAGTAGAATATAAGGTAGAGTAATTTTTGCTCAATAAAGAGAATTATTTGGGAGAAGGGCCAAATTCCCACATAGGAGGAGCAATATGCCATAAAAAAGTGAAATTAAGATTTTTAACCTGAGTTTTATTTTTCTGGATGAGATTCTGGACATTTTTTCCCTACTTACTTTGTGATGTAGTGGTAACAACATTTAACTCTAATTTCTTGTCAAGAATGTGAATTTGATTAAACAGATTAGAGATCAATCTCAAGCTCATATAAAAAGAATTTATGGAGTATTGGTTGAATTGGATTCGGAAACAGAACTGGTGAAGGATTGTATGATAAAATGGGCTCAAAACATAGAAGAGCCGATCTTATTGGAGACATGGGAGACAATTTGGATTAGGAATGTAAAATTTACTCAAGCACA
>NW_015386388.1:4854540-4874908 GCF_001527695.2 Protobothrops mucrosquamatus
AATTATATTGTAAAACTTTTAAAAAATTTCAATAAAAAAAAAAAAAGAATGTCTTTCAATAGAAGACATTGAATACTAAGTGGCTAAACATAAATGGCTTTCCAGACTAATTAAATTCCTTCCTTAGATATCTTTGTAATATTTCTTATTTACATTGTTCCTTTGGGTGGTTTTTTTACCCTTAGCACAGCACGGGAACCCGCATTGAGAACCTGTGCACAGCTGGCACCATATTCTATTTAAATTTCCACTTGTATCATTCATTAATTCAGTATTTAGCTGAATTTTTAAATATTTACCTGGTATTATTGAACCATTTTTATAACTTAGCCGACTGGTGTTGAACATAGAGGTGGGGAAGGGGGTGGGAAGTCTGAGGTGCACCAGTGCTTGCCATCTTTAATTCACTGACCATCTTTTGACACATTTTATTCTATAGCTTATTATATTTCGCTTTACCACATTATTGTTGTTTTCATGCAGATAATGTTGCTGTCCAAATCAACAAGTTTAACAGATACTTCTGTTTTATTTAATCTTTCATTATGAGGTACCAGTTCAGACCAAGATCTTTGTCATAGTTCATCTCTCCATTCTGTAGAGGAGGTTGTCCAAGTGGACATGCATATTACCATAATTAACATATTTGGGTTGCAAAAAATCTGGATGACTACCAGATATAGAGCACCTAGTAGTTTTTCAGATCTTTCTTTAGTATGCTCACTATACAGCAGTATAAAAGGCAATTACATTGTACTCCAATAAATTGACATAATTGAAAGTTATTTCATACATCTGAATGTTTGTACATATTTCAAAAGATGTATTTGAATGTACCATGATTTAAAGACTTTAGTGGTGAATGACTATGAGTAGACTCTCTTTGAATGCTTAAAAATTAATATGATAGTAGTTAAATGCATGGGGTTGGGGTTAGACAGTTGTACTAAATCAGTATATTTTTATTTAAATGGGAGTGTGTGTGTGTGGGTATGTGTGCTTGTGCATGGTTTTATTTTATATCGCAAACTGAGGAGAAAAGAACATGAATCCAATATGCAGTAGGAAAATTTGTAGAAGCAAGAAAACTGAAATGTACACAACCATTCCTTCTTATTTGTTACATATTCATGTGGTTTGGTCCAGTCCATCCTCCAAAATCAAAAGGCTAACGTCAGAATTTTTTTCCCCCAATCAGATTTGTTCCTTCCTGAAATGTTGCAATTAGAATTTTTGGGTAAGATGCAGCTTACTGTAATTATAGCAGCTAAATCAGGTTCAGCAGCATCAATCTATTGCCTGTTAACTAATTTAGGAAGAGGAGAAAAAACAGAGCATCTGTCCCAGCCCTCTTTTGTTCCCTGGGCTGTGCTGCTACGGCTAAGATTTAAACACTGATAAAAGAAGTGTTTTCATCTTGTGTACAACTCACAATGATCACACCCAGAGTTTCCTCATCGATTACCTTTCCTTACTAAGCATCTCATACTAAGCAAACATCTCATTTAATAAGACTTCCCTAAACTGTCTAAACTATGCAGATGTGGTTTTGCTAATATAACCTACACATATTCCAGGGATTGCTTACTTCAGCTCTACTTTCCCCTTTACTCACTCTTTAAACAAGGTTGGCAAAGATGGGACTGTTTTCTAAATCCTTTCTCTTTTGGTTTCTCCCTTTTTGTTTGCTTTAGCCAACATATACAACTGCATACAGGTTGTTCATTTAGTGACTGTTGCAATTACAAAGGTACTAAAAAAGTGACTTATGACCATTTTTTACCCTTATGACTGTTGCAGCATTCCCCATGGTCGCATGATCAAAATTCAGGTGCTTGGGAACTGACTCATATTTATGATGGTCGCGGTGTCCTGGGGTCACATGATATTCTTCTGTGACCTTCTGACAAGCAAATTCAATGGGGAATCCGGATTCACTTAACAACCATGTCACTAACTTAACAACTGCAGTGATTCACTTAGCAACTGTGGCAAGAAAAGTTGTAAAATGGGGCAAATTAAATTCCTTAATAAATATTTCACTTAACAACAGAAGTATTGTGCTCAGCTGTGGTCGTAAGTTGAGGATGCCTGTAAACAATTTTCTGTTCGGGCTCAGTTTAGTTTGTCTCAGAAGGCATCCTCTTTAAAAGAATGAAGACATGGATTTATGAGCATTTGCTTATTTATGGAGATGCATTTTGAAGGACCATTACTTTGCAATGATTTATTGTGATTTTTGATGCTTTGTCATTTCATAACGAGGCAACCCTTTCAACCTTCCATTGCACTGTGTGCAACATGGCTGTACCTGCTTCATAAATGATTAGAAAGAGGAGATGCTTCAGGAGATGTTGACATGAACAGATGTGTCTCCTTTTACAGTCATGTTTTAAATCCAACTCTAATCCAATTCTGTTCGTTGTCAGTAACCATTAATACACCCATTCTAATTTTTTCTCCATTATCCTGGGAGGGGGGAGGATTAAAGCCCACATGAAAATTTGCACTTGAATATGGAGTTACCTATTTCTTTTTAAAATGTATTTTTTCTCAAAATCTGTATTTCTAAAGATTCCTCCACACTCACACCTCAAAATGCTTCAAATGCATTTCTCTGTGTGTGTTTTGAACTAAGGACTGCATTGGAATATGAAAAAACTCATCTTTACATTTACACATCAATGCAGAATATGAGATCAAGTTAGTTCATATAAGATAATTAATCACAATCAAATACTCTGAATTTCCCATACAGTGTGGTTCTTGTAAGTCTGTAGAACTTATAGAACATGTTAATATACATATCAAAGAGACCTGAAAAATTAATATCAGCCCAATGGTTCTTGCAATTTGTTTCTCTTATTTTCTAAATCCAGAACAGCTGTGATTTCAGGTATTTCTAGGAAACTGTTCTATGTTTTCTGAATAATTACTACCCTGAAACAATATTAAAAATATTTAAATCTTCCCTAAGCACTTTGGAATTAGATAATAAAATCTGGATTATTTTCATGGCTGGTACTTTTGCTATGAATAAAGCTTTCTTATGAGTTGTGGTATCTTCTAACTTGGTAGGTGAGGTTTTTTGTTTGCCAGAGGGCATTCTGGGAATCTTGTTCCAGCTTGTGCATTAATGAGCTCTCCAGAAAAGAAATGAAAGTATATGACAAAATCTGAGGAATTATAACATTTAATGCTCATTTTAAACAAGGAAAACTTAAACATACTGAATGGGAATAGTAATCTCAACTCATAATGGATGTTGGAATTTCTACAATAGGCAGTTGAATCTGATTTCCTGCAACATATGGATTTTCATTGTGAGGTAATGCCTGCATGTTTGCTAAGAAATTAAAACTTGGTTCAACTATCTGGGAAATACCTTGGAACAGTCAAACTGTCCCTCAGTAGCTTCTATAGGTAAACATCCTATCTTCAAGTAGGAGCTTTCAACATAATACTTAATTGAAAGGATATTAAACTTTGAAACCTTTTCAAAATTTCTGGGTCACCATGTAAGGTTAAAAAGTGGGAGAGCCAGCTGAAATTAACTCTTATAATTCTAAGCTCATTAGGCATTCAATAGTGGTACATATATCTCCCTTGTCTCCTGCTAATTTTATAAAGAGACAACAAGGTCAATAAAGGGCTAAATATTCCTGGATCAAAGTCCTGTAAATACCAGCTTTGTGCAAACTGGAACTTGTTCCCATGTCTTCTGCTGGGAACATAGTTCCCTAGGGATAAAAATTAGAATGCAGACAGCCAACATATCTCTGTTTTATAACATAAATGACCCAGGAATTACAAGATTGCAAAAAGTAAAAGACAGTGGTGAGAATTTAGTTTTTCATTTTTTTATTTTATTTCAAGTGCATTAATTTAATAGAGGATGAAAAGAAAGCAAGAGTAATTTCCTTCTAACAATAGTACTCTCTCTCTCTCTCCATATACATAATTCTTCTACCCACTTATTGTTCCACTTATAAACATAATTTCTATGAATGCCTCAAAGTAGCCAAACATGCAATATATGTATTAGGAATGATGCTTTGATATCTGGATCCAGAATAGACAAAGAAAAGATCTGCATCCAAACCAGATATAGGAACTGCAGGAACTTATATTATCAGGGGTGAAAGGATGATCTTAATGGAAATGATGCTAAGTTCAAAGCAGATTTATTCTCATATATGTGTGAAAGATTTATGGAGGAGGGGGTGGCATTATTCAATTATTTCACCTCCTCCCTACCTTCATTTGTTCATCCAAAATTCCCAACAGAATCTATATAATTAAATGTGATCCGTGATTCTGTTTAACTGGTGTACAAGCAAGAACCTGCCATATGGAAAGGAGATTGGAAACTTGGAACTAGGTACCTGCTTCAGTTCTCTCTCCATCTGATTTTATTATTTCACTTTTTTAAAAAGGAAATGGATATGTTGCATCTCTAACCACAATTTGATTCCATTGTTAGAACATTTACAAAGGATAGCTAGCCCAGTATTTTATTTATAATATTTCAACTTGCCCAAGGGTGGGGAGGGAGGCTAAAAGTGATTCATAAGAAACATCTTTGTGGGATGGAAGAGACGATGATGATCAATTTCATAAATATTTTGATAAATGAGTATTTTCTATCTACCCTATACTCATTTCGGGGGGGGGGCATAAACTTTGTCCCATGATAGCCATTTGAAAAACAAAGGTGTTTTTCAATCAAAAAGCTGGAACATGATGGCTCAATTTGTTAGGATGCTGGATTGACAATTTGCAAGCCTGTGTTTGAAGCCCGAGTGCTGCTGTGTGACAGGATGAGCTCCCATAATTCATTCCAGCTCCTGCCCACCTAACAGTTTGGCAGCGTGCAAAAATGCAAGTAGATAAATAGGTACCACTTGGGTGGGCTCATTAACAGGAACTTGAAAGGAGACCCCAATTGAGCATCCCCCAGGCAACAGTGATGTCACCGATTGATCCTTTCACCATGCTTCCGACATGGAAGTTTAGTATCACCAATAAGCTGAGAATCATTTACCCAGAAAGAAGTTTAAGCACAATTTAGAACAATGTTGTAGATTTCCTGCCACCTGTGGTCTTCATCCATGACCCTCCTGACTCCTATGTAAAGCTGGAGGGATCTGGCAAGAGATCAATCTTTTCTTGAATAGCCTTCCAAAAGTTAAATGTCTATGGAGATTTTCAGTCATCCAGGTCATAGTTGTCTCAAACATGTTTTTTTTCCCCAAAAAAGCAGCTGAACTATGTTTTTTCCTTGAGGAAAAAGACTTCTCATTCAAGAAGCTTCATCAGTTCTGACCCAATGGTAGGGGTTGAGGTGGAAGGTTTATTTCTGACAGGATGGAGGGGGAGTGGAAGGATCAGAGTTCTTTGCAGTCATCTGGTCGTTAGCACTTTTTATGAGAGTCATTGAGACCATTTTATCTGTGCCCCCAGGGTCACCTGAATCAGAGCGCAAATGAATGTGGAATCTTTTTGGAACTGCTGAAAGGACTGCGTTGTAGACAGGAAATAGGTGTTTCTTATCCCTCCCCCTCTGTTGAGGGAGGGCTGTTCAGTTTTAACACACATGGCCTCTTTTACCCCTCTTTCAAACCTTTCAAATTCACATTCTCTTCCAGAAACAATTGGGGTTAATAGATGTTGACATTTATGTTTGCTAGTTGTTGCTCTGCTTTGTTCTTTAACTTCCAATTATTTACTGTGGATCTTTGTATTTTTGTATTGTCTGGTCATAGTTGTTTATCTGGGGAATTCTCGTAAAAACAAAGAAATTCTCCAAATGGTATGGAAAAAACAAAACTTCACTTGTCTTGTTATCTTGATTTGTTTGTGATGATGCTGATTGATATAGGTGACTGTGGGTGTAGCAAGAACAGAGTTCTGAATCTCAGTTGGAAGGCATTCTTGCCTAAGAGGATGCCTACTCAAAACTATGACTGGTGAAGGCTTGGCAAAGCTCCACCCAGGTGGGGTTATTATGATGCTCAAAGAAGAGAGTCTGCCTCAAGTTATTAAGCTGACTGAAGAGGATGAGTAATGGTGGTGGGTTTTTAGGACAGACCTGTGCTAGGGGGAGGGGTTACCTCTCAAAATTTTAATATGCTTCTCTAGATTTTAAAAGGGCAAGGTTAAATGTTTAAAAGGGCAAGGTTAAATGCTTACTCCTTATTTTTTGGCGTGTGTTCTGAATCTTCATGCAGGTCTGCAGAAGCTTTATTTCAGCAGAGTGCACATTATCAACATGAAAGAGTTTCCCATTGTATAAATAAGTCAAAGGCTAATATCCAATTTAAATATTTGCCCATTGTCAAACAGAAAATCAGATATGGTGTGTTACACACAAAAGGTCTACTTGCTATCACACATAAAGCTAATTTAAGATTATACACTGCTACTTCATGAGATGGGGTGGCACAGTGGCTCAGTAGTTAAGATGCTGGGCTTATTGGCTGGAAAGCCAGCAGCTTAGGTTCAAGATCTGAATGCCATGCAATGGGATGAGCTCCCATCCTTGGCCCACCTCCCAACCTAGCAGTTTGAAAGCATGCAAATGCAAATAGATAAATAGGTACCACTTCAGTGGGAAGGTAACAGTGCTCCGTGATGTCATGCTGACCACATGACCATGGGAATATTTTCAGACAGCGCTGACTCAGTGACCTTGAAATGGAGATGAACATAGCCCCCTATACTCAGCAATGACTAGCAGAGTAAAATCCGCAGGGATTCCTTTACTTTTTACTTCGTGATATATCTAAAGTTCATAACTTAGTTTTTCATTTGAAAGTGGCTACAATGAAAGAATGTGTTAGCACCCATTTCACGATCATGCCTTCTATTATCTGGAACACCCTTACACTTACTGGGAAGTGTAGCTGGTATAAAACATGACGCTTAGAGAAGAGAGTGTGAAAACTGAAAAGAAAACTTTGGTTTAATTAACTAGCCAGATTAAAGGAATCCCTCTCTTTGAGTGTTAATATTCTATGCACTATGGATGCATATGCTATGGATTGCACTACTGAACTACTTGTGCATAATTCACAGCATTAATTAAAAGGTACCACTGATTTATAACTTTTAATGTGATGAAATGGGGCAGTTATTCAATACGTAGAAATAGTCATGTGAAATGAATTTATATTAAAGTTAAATTTCAATGGAATCAAATAAAACTTAGTTTTGGTTTCCAGCTCACTAATCAAATATCCAATGCATTTTTCAGACTGAAAAAAAATATGCATCTTTGCTCAATATATTTGAATATTGGTTGGGTTTTTTAAAAAAAATATTTGGTATTTATGTAAAAAAGACATATTGTTAGTGTTGTGTCCTGGGCCTGCTGAGGCAATTCAGCAGGCCCAGAAATGTTGCAAATGGTCCTGGGCAACCTAAAAGCTGCCCGGGACCAGACTGGTTGGCGCCGGTTTTGTGCGCATGTGCAAGGCGCGAAAAAGGGGGTTTGTGATAGGATGTTTTGGGAGATTATAAAAGGCCTGCGTGCCTGTTATTTTGCTGAGTGGTACAGTGAAACAAATAAAGAAAGAACTTGGTTAACAACTCGTGTGTCGCTTCAATGCCGCGAACCCCAATACGTAAAAATGGCGGCGAAGGTGGGATCGCTGCAAAGAAGAAGACAACTCGAAGAACCTAGCCTCTACGAAAAGAGCTGGAAGCCGGGAAGTCGGTGCCCAGATCTGCACTCACCTGCCACTACGCAAACACTGGAGGTGAGTTTGGCAAATGGGCCTCTTCCCAGCCTGAGTTGCAGCGAGGCTAAGAGAATCTGGCAATGTAGAAGATTGGCTGGTTGTCTGAATTCGACATGTCTCACCCGGAGCGCTGGAACTCTTACGTGGCCCGGGTGGAAAACTACCTGTGAGTTAACCAGGTTCGAGAAGACAGTTTGAAGCCAGCAACCCTGCTGTGCGTCTGCGGGCAGGACACTTTTGATGTGGCTGAAAATTTAGTAGCTCCTCCGCCGCTTGAGTCTGTAACGTACACAGACTTGAAGAATATGCTGAAGGACCATTTCCATCCGAAGCTATCGGTAATTGCGTGGAGGCACGCTTTTGAGCAGAGGGACCAGAAGCCTGGTGAGTCTGCTGCGGAATTCATCGCTGCCTTGAGACAAGCTGCCAGGCCTTGTGAGTTTAAGGACCTAGAAGAATGTTTACAAGACTGTTTTGTCTGCGGCCTTAGAAGTAGAGAGCTGCAACAAAAAATCTTTGCTAAAACTGAAGACACATTCCAAGATGTCTTACGTGAAGTTGCAGCTGAAGAAGCAGCAGGCGGTGCTGTGAAGGTCTTGCGACTCACCAGAAGCGCTACAGCAGTTGCGTCCGTCCATCAAGAGGTCGCTCAAGAAGTGCAGGACACGGATCCTGAAGAAGAGGTGGACAGACTTCACCAGCCTGCAGTACAAAGGCTGCGAGAGAAGCCAATCAAGACTCCGGCAGCCCTTCAGTGTCTCGGATGCGGAGGACGCCACAAGCGCTCAGACTGCCGATTCTGCTCTGTCATTTGCCGGGCATGTGGTAAGCAAGGCCACCTTGCCATTGTCTGTTTGGGTCGCCAGCAGGTGCAACCTCAGGAAGAATTCCTTCAGAAAGGTACCAGGGTCCCCAGCCAACACAGGGTGGGTTTCGGCACGTCGCGCAGAAGCATTTTGCAGACAGGGACACACAAGCCCCTTAAGAAGAAGCTTCGCGTTGATGTGAAGCTACAAGGGGTTCCCTTGTCGATGGAGCTGGACACTGGGTCCACTCTATCGATCATCTCACACACTACCTTTAAAAGGATTTGCAGCAGTAGTGGCCTTAGAGTCAAACTCAGCCCATCGAACTTAATCCTCACGGATTTTCAAAATTCAAGGGTCAAAGTACTTGGAGAAGTTACGCTCAAAGTGTAGCGTAAGGCTTTCCAGGGTCTATTAGATGTGGTGGTGGTGGTTGGTGAGCGTATGAGTCTAATTGCGTGGTTTGAGGCCTTAGGAATCCAAGTAACTGGCATAAATAGTCTGCAAACTACAGGCCTTGCAGAAGTCTGCAACGAGTTTGCAGATGTGTTTAGCTCAGAGCTTGGGTCCTACAAGGTGCCTCCCATTTCCTTGTGATTAAACCCAGCCATCACACCAGTTAGGATCAAGCCCAGGAGGGTGCTATTCGCCTTAAAGGGCAAGATTGATGCAGAGCTGGACAAGCTGCTCCAGCAGGGCATCTTGGCACCAGTGGACTCAAGTCCATGGGAAATCCCCATTGTGACGCCTTTAAAGGCTAACGGGGAAGTCCGAATTTGCGCAGACTACAAATGCACCCTGAATACAGCTTTGCAACAACACGCATATCCTGTACAGGTAATGTGTCATATTCTGGCCTCCCTCAAAGGGGGAAAGCTGTTTGGAAAGCTTGATTTAGCACAGGCCTATCAACAGTTATCTGTTGACGAAGCAACTGTGGAGGCCCAAACAATAGTGACCTATAGGGGTGCTTTTAAGGTGAAGAGGTTACAATTTGGGGTGAATGTTGCTCCTGGTATATTTCAGAGCGTCATGGAGCACACGTTCAGGGGAATACCTGGGGTTTGCTCCTACTTTGATGACGTCCTCATTGCAGGGGAGTCATCACAAAATTTGGCAGAGAGATTGAGGGCTGTATTGTTGAGGTTCCGCCAAGCAGGCCTCAAATTGAAAAAAGACAAATGCAAGATTGGAGTCACTTCCACCGAATTTTTAGGATTTAGAATAGATGCCCAAGGCATCCACCCTGCAGAATCCAAACTAAAGGCCATTCAGGAGGCCCCAAGTCCCAAGTCTAAAAGTGAGCTTCAGGCTTTCTTGGGACTCCTCAATTTCTATCACACATTTCTTCCCCATAAGGCTGCAGTGGCTGAGCCGTTACAACGGCTCTTAGATAAGCAAGCTCCATGGCAGTGGACTAAAGTCCATGACAAGAGCTTTAATGAGGTCAAGGCCTTGCTCTCATCAAATGCCGTATTAGCGCATTTTAATGAGCAACTGCCTGTGTGCATCGCATGTGATGCATCCACTTATGGGGTGGAAGCAGTACTTAGTCACCTGAAGGCTGACGGGACACAAGTCCCTATAGCCTACTATTCAAGGATCTTGTCATCTGCAGAGCGTAATTATGCTCAAATTGACAGAGAGGCCTTGGCTATAGTGGCTGGTATAAAGAAATTTCATGATTTCTTATATGGCCGCCACTTCATGGTCTACACAGACCATAAGCCACTGCTGGGTTTGTTTACTACAAACAAGCAAACCCCACACATCATTTCCCCACGTATGCTTAGGTGGTCCATTTTCCTGTGAGCATATGACTACACGCTTATTCACAAACCTGGGGAAGAAATGGGCCATGCAGATGGCCTCAGTAGGCTACCTCTCACACAAATAGAGGCAGATCCTGCCCCTGCTGTTCATATTCTCTCTATTCAGGAGCTGCCTGAATCTCCCCTCAATGCTAGGGATGTGGCTGCAGAAACTGCCACTGATCACACGCTTACACGTGTGCTGACATGGGTGTTGTCAGGATGGCCTGACATGTGTCCAGATGCTACGTTTCAAAGCTTCTGGCAAAGAAGGCATGAACTGTCTACATTTAAGGGGTGCCTGTTATGGGGTAGTAGAGTAGTTATCCCAGCCTCACTGAGGTCTAGAGTCTTGTCCTCTCTGCATGAGGGACATCCGGGCATTGTGCGCATGAAAGCGCTTGCACGCAGCCATCTTTGGTGGCCTGGCCTTGATAAAGCTATCGAGGCCCAGGTGCACGGATGCCAGGTGTGCCAACAGTCATGGCCTGAAATGCCTCAGGCCTCTGTACACAGGTGGGAGGAGACACAAACCCCTTGGTCAAGGGTACATTTAGATTATGCTGGGCCCTTTCAGGGGCAATTCTTCCTTATCCTGGTGGATAGCCATTCCAAGTGGATAGAGGTTGTACCTGTCTCCTCCACTACTACTGCTAGGACCATCCAGGTGTTGAGAGGAATCTTCGCTACCTATGGGCTCCCTGATGTCCTCATCTCTGACAATGGCCCCCAATTTACTTCCTTTGAGTTCCAGACTTTCATACAGGCCAACTTGATCAGGCACGCAACGTCAGCTCCTTTCCACCCTTCCACCAACGGGCAAGCTGAATGGATGGTATGCACCACCAAAGATGCATTCAAAAGAATCACGCACAGTAGCTGGCATCACAGGTTAGCAGATTTTCTTCTTGCACACTGCACCACACCATGCATTGCCACGGGAAGAGCCCAGCTGAACTCCGCTGGGGTCGCCGCCTCATCACAAAGTTGGACAGACTGCACCCAGACTGGGTGGCTTGACAGGTGTCACAGCTGCAGGCACCTAGGAGACTTCAGGTGAGCGATCCGGCTGGGCAAGAAACTATGGCCCGAGTCATCTTTGGGTCACTGCTGTCGTCTGCAAGGTCTTGGGGCCACTATCATACGAAGTGACTTTGGGAGATGGCCGCGTTCTTCGGTGCCACATTGACCAACTGTGTTGCCGGCTGCCCAACCACGTCTCTGCTCCTGGCTCTGCTCTCAGGGGGGAGGGGGACCATGAACAAGTTCGCACCTCAGGTCAAAATCCTGAGAAACAGTCTTACAGTGCCAGTGGATTTTCGCAGGTTGCTGTTCATGTCCCAGTGGGAGAGCAAGGGCATCCTTAAGGTTCAGCTATTGCTC
Organism: Protobothrops mucrosquamatus; assembly: GCF_001527695.2. Taxonomy (NCBI): domain Eukaryota; kingdom Metazoa; phylum Chordata; class Lepidosauria; order Squamata; family Viperidae; genus Protobothrops; species Protobothrops mucrosquamatus. The sequence goes on from NW_015386388.1 coordinate 4,866,283, forward strand.
TGAACAGGGACTCTACAGATCAGGGGTCATTTCCGGGTTCTGCAAGTCTCCAAACAGGAATTCTCCTGAGAGGGGGTTTGCCATAGAGGCAGCTCCTGACTCTGACACCTTGGCCACATACATGGGGGATTGGAACTACTGGGGCACTGCTGCAACACAGGCCACTTCCGATGCTGATCGCGGACTCAAGGAACAATGTTCCCAAGAGCAGTCCATTGTGGACTTGGAGAATTCCACTCCACCAGTGGGCTTGGGGATTTCCCCCCCCTCTGAGGGAACCTGGCTGGGGTTCAGAGGATCCAGCCAGTCAGCTGCGGAGTGGGTCACCTGGAATCTGAAGGCATCAAAGTCCTGGTCTATCAAGCCCACCAGACTGGCCGGTAGGCCAGGCACCATTAAGTAGAAGTCCTGGTCTGCCTAGCCCGGCAGGTGAGCTAGCAGACCAGGCACCCTCCCTGACCTTGCGAAGGTCACAAAGGGCTAAGGGCCCTCCCAAGCATCTGGGAGACTATGTGAGGTTTCTGTCATCACAGAGGGAACCTTGCTAGTCTGTAACAGGATGATGTTGACCAACAACCAGTATAGCGTAATATATACCAATTATGATTTTGGAGAGCGTTTTTTTAAGTTGATCCCATTATTTTTTAAAAGGTACTCTGCCTGTGTGCAGGCCAGAGCAATTCCACTATTCCTGGCCAGGGAACAAATGCATTGTGTGTATAGTTGTGTGTTTCATCCAGGGGGGAGGGGTGTTGTGTCCTGGGCCTGCTGAGGCAATTCAGCAGGCCCAGAAATGTTGCAAATGGTCCCGGGCAACCTAAAAGCTGCCCGGGACCAGACCGGTTGGCGCCAGTCTTGTGCGCATGCACAAGGCGCGAAAAAGGGGGTTTGTGATAGGATGTTTTGGGAGATTATAAAAGGCCTGCACGCCTGTTATTTTGCTGAGTGGTACAGTGAAACAAATAAAGAAAGAACTTGGTTAACAACTCGTGTGTCGCTTCAATGCCGCAAACCCCAATACGTAAAAGTTAGGATCTGTCATGGTCAGTAAATGCTGGGATTTTCAGGTTGAAATAGACAAGAGGGAAGCCACAACTATGTGATCAGAATTACAAACCTTTTTTTTTAATTTTTTTTAATTTTTTTTATTTTTTTTTAATACAGTACATATTCAGCAGACTATGTCATTTTTATATACTATGGATCTACATTCTATACAATATATACACTATGTACATTCAATCTAACCCACAATAACCTAATTTACACAATAACCTTATGTATATTTCCAATTTTTATTTCTATTGTCTATCCAATTATACCAATTTTCCCAAACCGCATAAAATTNGAGAAATGTTTCCGGATTTAATTCGATTTGACATTTTGTTAAATCTTGTAGCCACCCTTGTATTTTAATCCAATATTTTTTCGCTTCAGGGCATAGCCACCAAGCATGAAAGAAGGTACCTTGACGATAATTACATTTCCAACAATTTGGGCTTTGGTTTGGATACATTTTGGCTAATCTTGCAGGGGCTAGGTGCCAATGATATAGCATTTTATATTGATTTTCCTTATATGCAGCGGATTTTGTTATTTTGTGATTTTTATTCCAAATTCTTTCCCAATCTTCTAATTCTATATTGTGCCCTATGTTTTTTGCCCATGCAATCATTGGTTCTTTCACTATCTCCTCTACTCTACCAAAGTCTAATAAATAGTTATATATTTTAGATATTAATTTTCCTTCAGGGCCTATCAATAATTTGTCTAATTGTTTTAATTCGATGTCAATTCCATAATCTTCCACATCCTTCTTATATGTAGATTGCAATTGTAAGTATGGCCACCAATCAATAGTTATTCCCTGTTCTTTTAGTATCTGATTATTTTTGAGCTTCCCCTGTTTGTCTAGAATTTCCGAATATCTGGGCATTTTGCTTATATCCAACGTGTTAGGGTGAATCATTGCCTCCATGGTAGATAGCCAGCAGGGAATTTTCCTATAGTGTTTCTTCCTTATATCGTTCCAGGTTCGTAACAAAGCATCTCTTATTTTATGTCTATAGAAATATGAGTGTATCCTATTTCCTTTATCCCACATGAAAGCATGCCACCCCTTCTGTAAATCGTGCCCTTCCAGTGTTAAGATTCTTCTTTTCTTTAAGTTAACCTAATCTCTTATCCAGACCAGAGTTGCTGCTTTGTAATACAAACCTTTTTAAAGTGTGTTGTGTTATGCAGGCAGTGGTGGGATTCAAATTTGTCAGGCACACTGGCTGAGGAATTCTGGGAGTTAAAGTCCACAAGTCCTTAAAGGGCCAAGTTTGAAGACCCGTGAAATATGTGAACAACCAGTTCTCTATGTGGATGCTGTTTCTGGAAGTCCATTCTGGACCTGGGCAACAAAAAATTAGCTACCGGTTCTGCCGAAGTGGTGCGAAACGGCTGAATCCCACCACTGTATGCAGGGCAAGACTTTGCTCGTGGGGGTCATTTGTACTATCTTGATTTTTTTTTTTTTTAGTCTTGTGGATGACACTGCTGTATGATTTCCAATTGGATGTTCATTTAAGATTTTGCCTTTTCTCAAAAACAGTATATAAAATCAACCAACCATTATTAATATTATACAGTAACTGATCCTGGGACATCACATTTGGACTCCCAAATTGGGGAGGAATGGACTTTTATTTTTTTTTAGAAATCATAGAAAAGGGGAATTTAGAAAGCCAGAATCATGATAGAGCATATAGATTTTCAAGCTATTTGTATATTCCTGTTCAAATATGCCCAGGAAAAAAAATCAAAATATTTTTGTAACAGTTGGATTTTAATATAGGCTGATAAGTGCACAAATAACTAAGTGTTTATATCTATGGAGTTCTTCTGCCCTACTCACATAAAAAGCACCACTTGATTTATCATACAGGTTAACTAAATTATTAAAATAGTGATGCAATTACAAAAGTTTGTCTGCTATGGAATACTGTAAATCTGGTTAGGGATGGGTGTGGATTCTAATGTTATTCATCAGATGTGAAAGAACAACTACATAGTTATAAAGAGACACATAGGTTCCTTCCTTCCTTCCTTCCTTCCTTCCTTCCTTCCTTCCTTCCTTCCTTCCTTCCTTCCTTCCTTCCTTCCTTCCTTCCTTTCCAACTGGTCTGTCATTGGTTTGAAATAATTAGCAGTAAAAGCCTTTTAAAAGTAAGCCAAACGCAGTGGCTTCCCCTCCCTGATCTGGGGATTAACTTAGCTCTGTTGACACATGTGTCTTTTTAACATCAATTATATTTACTTATGAAACAGATTAACACATTTTTTATTAATAGATTGCTTTATAACAGCTTATTCACTATGGTACATGGTAATGGTTTTGACAAGAAATGAATGGAGCAATGTTCATTAGTGTGGGTAAGCTATTTTGCAAAGTCAGAAGAGTTGTTCATATCTGTGTTCAGATTTCAGGCTGGCATGTTTATGCCATTACCTAACTCCATGACAGGCTTGAGAAATCTATGCAACACTGGATGTATCATACAAATTAATCCAAATTTTAAGAGAAGAAACAGAAAAAGCAGTTCCCACTCCAAATGCAACAGCATGCAGGGAGACATGCAATGTTTGTTTTCATTTTCTCTGCCTTCTTCAGGATTCCATTGATGGACCTGCCAAGAGACTCTTCTGCAAGCTGTTGTGATCCATAGTGATAGCTTTATGCAAAGTGTTGGTATTTTGGCTTCCTTGTGTTTCTGCATCCACTGGAGAACCAGCCAGAAAGGCTGATGAAATTACCAACTTCTATTTAAATAAGTATCAGCTTCTTGAATACAAGGAATTGGGATGAAGTATATCAAATCAGGATCAAATCAAGATGGAATATAACTAGCCATTTCCATAGGAGGGAAGAATCTGTTGAATTAAGGCTGAAACTTGACAAAATACAGAATTTGCTATTCTTGCAGACTGGCCTAATAGTTGTTTGTTCCAATGTAGTTGGCAAGCCTACCCTTGTACAGAAAGAGTGGGAGTGGATCTTAACTTGAAGAGACGAGAGTGAATAGTTTGGCCTTATTTTAAAATCCCAAAGTCCTGTATGTGCAGTGTACCAAAGTTTTTATTTTGGGACAAAGCTGAACAAAGAGGGCACAGTGGGGTAGATATCCTCACCTATTGTAACAAAAAATAACAGTAACCAGCCTTAATGCCGTTAGCTTCAATGCATTAGAATTCACAAAAATTTATATTGTAATATATTTGCTCATCCATAACATACAGTTAGATATATTGCTGTTGTTTCATATGAAAATTTTCATAGTGAAACACAGATCTCTTTCTGGGCTGTCTACCATAACAACACATGTTATATAAGCAGATCAGTGGTTTTTCCATTCAACTTTACATTTCTACTAGAATGGGACATTAGTTGCATTACTCTAAGACAAGATCTTAAAATCATAACAGGGGCACTAGAGCAAGGCTTTTCAACCAGTGGTACGGGTACCACCTGTGGTACATTGGCACCTGGCAGGTGGTACGCGACCATCCTAGAAAAGTGGTAGCTGGGGAGGGGAATGAGCTGAACTGGTGGCAGCACCGCACAAGCCTGAGTGAGAGATGGCTGGAGCTGCAGGGCTGTCAGGGCTCAGTGGAAGCGCCAGGATCAGCGCCAGGCTCCAGCTGGAGCTCGGCACTGATCCTGGCGCTTCTGCTGAGCCCAGAAAAAGCACCGATCAGCTGGAATGTTGCAGGGTCTTGTGATTTACATTCAGATGCTTGGCAACTGTTTCATATTTATGACGGTCACAGTGTCCCAGGGTCATGTGAAGTGACCAAAACCTGCTGCAACCACCCAGCAGACAGGGGGAATAAAAACCAAACACCCCCCACCCCATCACCACTGCCAATCCTCAACAGAAATGCTCATAACAATGAAAACCTCAGACAGGAGGAAGAGCACTGCCGGACGGGCAGGCAGGTGTCTTGCTCGGTTGTGGCTTGGGGGGTACTTTTTTCAGTGTCATTGTAACTTCGAACAGTCACTAAGCGAACTGTTGTAAGTTGAGGACTACCTGTACTTTATCACTTTTTTCCTTTTTTTTTTTTGGTCATCAAGTTTTTGACACCTTGCTAGGCGACTGGTGGTACTCGGATGTTGCCATATCCTAAAAGTGGCACAATGGGTGAAAAGGTTGAAAAGCCCTGCACTAGAGGGTTATTAAAAATGGTGCCCTTTTCCAGGGCAGCATCTTCCACAGATTGCATAGAAGCTAGAAATGATTGTCCATCAAGTTCAGAAAAGTTAGGTAACTTGGGATAGAATTGACACTGCAGATTAAATATGAGTTGTCTATTGTCTCCCTAAGCCTAGCTTGCAAAGGAAAGTTTGCTTATTAGTATCATAAATGGCTTTTTCTTTCCCCATCATTAGCTCTGAGCTGAGGAGGAGAACGTATGCCTGAGGGGGGGGGAAATAGTTTAAATTAAAAAGGACCTCTCACCAATAAAAGGTCCCTTTCTGTTTACTCTAGAATGCTGTTGGTTTCCTTTGCAAATGCTTTTTGAAAAGTGCAGCAGTGAGAAAGCAAAAATTAATGTACTTGAATCAGAACAGGAAAGCAAAGACCAATTGTGATTATGAAGATAAAGGAGGAGTCAATTAGGGAGGGGTAAAGGAAAGATTTTGCAGATAGAGATGCATGTTATTAGCATTAGGAAGATAAGCTTAATTGCAAAATGAAGCGCCACTGTGCTCCCACACCCACAACAGATGAGACATACAATATATATTGACTTAACTTAGGGCACAATTGTATTAAAGAGAAATCTGGAACAGTGCTTCTTCCTATAAAGCCTAGGCTTAAGAATGCAAGGTGGTTAAAGCACCGCTTCATCAGCATCCTCCATGCCATAGACCCTCCCATTTTTGAACTGCAAACTTTAAAATGCCTCACAAATCCTAGCGTGGCACTTGGGACAATTGAAGATGTGCACTCTTGCTACAAAAGTTTATCTGTATATATAAAACTTAGCATCTCTGAGGTTGCCTGATATCCTGTTTTCTATACAGGTAGTCCTCAACTTACAACTATTTGTTTAGTGACTGTTTGAAGTCACAATAGCACTGAAAAAAGTGACTTACGATCGTTTTTCAATATTGCAGCATCCCATAGTCATGTAATTCAGATGCGTGGCAACTGGTATGTATTATGATGGCTGCAGTGTCCTGGGGTTATGGGATCCCCTTGTGTGAGCTTCTGAGAAGCAAAGTCAGTGGGGAAGCCAGATTCACTTGACAACTGTGTTAGTAATTTAACAACTGCAGTGATTCACAATTTAGATATACTTACAAGCAAGTTGATAGGTAACTGCAGATTTAGGTTTATCACTGAAAATTAAATCTGTTGGCAATAAAAATAATGTTGTAATGAGGAGACAATTAAGGTTGTTATCCTATCCCCAGATAGAGGCTTCCAGGCCTTTACTATGAACCAAGAGATTATCTTCAAAATAGATCCAACCACTAATTTTTTGCCTGGCTGGAAAGATCTAGTGTCAGCCTCTCAAAATCAGCCTGGCTAGGAGAAATATAGAGAGGACAGTATGGAAGTTTCTGTGCTGGTTTTAGGCCCACTAGATTTAAAACTTTCTGAATAGAGTTAGCCCTCAACTTACAACCATTGGTTTATGACCATTTGAAGTTACAATGGCACTGAAAAAAGTACTTAGGACTAGTCCTCACAATTATGACCATAAACGCATCCCCATGGTCACATGATCAAAATTCAACCTCTTGGTAATTGGCATGTATTTATGATAGATGCAGTGACCCAGAGCATGTAATCGCCATTTGCAACCTCCCCAGCCCAACTTCCGATAAGCAAACTCAACAGGGCAAGGCTGGATTCACTTAAAGAGCACACAATTCACTTAACAACTGCAGTAATTCACTTAACAACCATGGTAAAAAAGGTCATAAAATCAACTTCCTTGCTTATTAGTGGAAATTCTGATCCCAATTGTTGTCATAAGGACTACGTGTATTTAACCATGCCCCCTCCAACATGAAATGCTAGTCCTTAGTAGGTTTCAGCCACTTCTCTCCCATTCCTTATACCAAGAAGGAAAATAAAAGAAATAAGACCTGGAACAGAAAGCACAAAAAGGAAAGGAAATCACTCTGCCCTCACTTTTTCCCTGCTAGTTTGAATCTAAGATACCTTTAGTCAGTGCTTGTTTTCTAAAAAAAAAAAGGTGCCGGATTGAACTGAGAAGTAAAAATAGCTTGAAGTCACACTTTGTGAAGCCCGTGATTGAGTGGGGACTTTAAATGGGTGTCTCTGACTGGCATTTTAGCAACAGTGCATTTTAGTGGGCATATTAATTTTGTCACTTAGTAACTTTTGGATAATCCTGGAGCATAATCTCATTATTAGTGCCTTTGTAGCATAAAATGCAACTTCAGCCTTTGTTTTTGTTTTAAATAATATTGGCTAAGAAAATTAGCACCATTCTTTCTGCATTAGTAATTAGAGATAAAATTACATTTTATCCTAATCAAAATTTTAAAGTGAAAGATAGTCTGGCTTTAAAGAACACAATAAAACCCCAATCTGGGTTCATAGATTGGCTATGTTCACATAACATGGTTTGTTACATTATGGCTTAATGTAATTGTGTTCTGGTTCACAGAGGTCCAGTACATTGGCTGAATCATGATCATCTCTAATTTGCTGGATGCTGTTTGTTACTAAAATATCAAAGAATTGCATAAATTACATTGGCTGCAACTTGTGATTCAGCAAAAAAAAAACTGAAGTAAGCCAGGAATGAAAAGTAATAGAACAATTGTTGAAGTTCTTGCTCCTTTGTTCAGTCCTGATTATTATTCTGGACTTAGTCCTTTACTTAGCACATGGTTATTTAATTTTATGGCCTCTCTGTCTCAACTGATCTTTCATGATGTGACTCTGTGAGAGAGCAGGCTGCCTAGAAAGTTGTTGACACCTGTGCTGCTTTCTGCTTTTTAAGCCCTCCCCCAGCATCAGGTGGTGAGATAGAGTATAAATGCTGTGCTGTGAAGCCACGAACAGTCTCACGGGAAAGAGAAGAGGGAAAAGGGTGTGGAGGGGAAGTAAAGCAGCCTAAAAGAAAGAAAAAAGGGGGGTGAAAGGGGTATTTTTCTTTAGCAGTCCTCTCAAAGAGTAAGAGTAGCAGAAGGAGTAGTAGTGGGGAAGAGTGGAGATAGTAATGAGTAGCGCTATAAGTGTTTGTGTGTTGTGTAGGGACCTGTGTTAGTAATTTACAGTAGTTCTGAGCCCACTAAATTGGGTATAGTTTAAAAGAAACCTATATATACTTATTTTAAAGAATCCTTCCACCTTTTCCTCCTTGCTGTATTCCAGTCCTTTTGAAAAAACGCATTTTATTACAACAGGAAAACTTTACTAACTTGGAAATATGTTTTCACACCTTAAAATAGTTACTGGCACTTTATTGTTTTCAAAATTTCTACATAGGCAGGGTGCTTCTCTTCCTCAAGCTACTGGTAGGTCTCCTGACCCAACTGTTTCTTGATAGCAAGGAGTTTCTTTGTATTCTTGGTTTTGACTCTGAATCT
>NW_015386388.1:4875088-4885814 GCF_001527695.2 Protobothrops mucrosquamatus
GGGCACACCATGTTTCCCTACAAAATGTGTGGAAAAGATCAAATGAAAGCAAATTTTGGTTTGATTGCAATAAATTTAAACCTGATTGTTCTCCATTGTTTTTTTCTTTCTCTCCCTTTAAATTTGTTGAGGTTCTGAGAACTACATCCAAGACTTAAGGGCACACAGGTGTTCTTGGGGCCTTAATTTGTTCACTTGTGGCATATAGGTTTGGGTGATGCAAATTATCTTTACATTAAAATGCATGTCATGTCAAACATATATCCCATTACTCCCTAGACCAGCCTTACATTTTACAAGTCATCTTTTATTAATTCAGTCTAGACCAGAAATGTATATAACATTCAGAGAAAACTATATAGTAATTTGGTTCAGCCTTTAACTCAACAGAAACAGTAAGAGGTGGAGAAGAAAGGGCAGGTGATTCACAATAAGGAAAACCCTTTTGGATAGAAGTTGAAGAGCCCATCTAAGTCTAGTATCCTCTAGTTAAAGAAAAGCCAATAATGTCTGTCTAACATGAAATGCTAGTCCTTAGTAGGTTTCAGCCACTTCTCTCCCATTCCTTATACCAAGAAGGAAAATTAAAGAAATAAGACCTGGAATAGAAAGCACAAAAAGGAAAGGAAATCACTCTGCCCTCACTTTTTCCCTGCTAGTTTGAATCTAAGATACCTTTAGTCAGTGCATGTTTTTGAATTTACAGGGTATTTATATACAATTCCTTAAAATTAATTCAATCATTAGATTTTAAGTGTCTCTCAAAAGTCAAATTTCAAAATTAAATTATGAAATATTTGAAATCCAGAAAAATAGATTCTAATCCTCTATTGCTACTGATTTTTTATTACATGCACAATTCCTTTTCAGTGTAATGCTGAACTCAGATGTCTTTGTTTATGATGTTTATATTCCACCTTATCTCTGGGAGTTGAAAGTTGTACTATATTTTTGGGCAATTTTTCCATAACCTTATCTGCATAACAGCCTTGTGATTGAACTGAGAAGTAAAAATAGCTTGAAGTCACACTTTGTGAAGCCCGTGATTGAGTGGGGACTTTAAATGGGTGTCTCTGACTGGCATTTTAGCAACAGTGCATTTTAGTGGGCATATTAATTTTGTCACTTAGAAACTTTTGGATAATCCTGGAGCATAATCTCATCATTAGTGCCTTTGTAGCATAAAATGCAACTTCAGCCTTTATTTTTGTTTTTGTTTTAAATAATATTGGCTAAGAAAATTAGCACCATTCTTTCTGCATTAGTAATTAGAGATAAAACTACATTTTATCCTAGTCAAAATTTTAAAGTGAAAGATAGTCTGGCTTTAAAGAACACAATATAACCCCAATCTGGGTTCATAGATTGGCTATGTTCACATAACATGGTTTGTTACATTATGGCTTAATGTAATTGTGTTCTGGTTCACAGAGGTCCAGTACATTGGCTGAATCATGATCATCTCTAATTTGCTGGATGCTGTTTGTTACTAAAATATCAAAGAATTACATAAATTACATTGGCTGCAACTTGTGATTCAGCAAAAAAAAAAACTGAAGTAAGCCAGGAATGAAAAGTAATAGAACAATTGTTGAAGTTCTTGCTCCTTTGTTCAGTCCTGATTATTATTCAGGACTTAGTCCTTTACTTAGCACATGGTTATTTAATTTTATGGCCTCTCTGTCTCAACTGATCTTTCATGATGTGACTCTGTGAGAGAGCAGGCTGCCTAGAAAGTTGTTGACACCTGTGCTGCTTTCTGCTTTTTAAGCCCTCCCCCAGCATCAGGTGGTGAGATAGAGTATAAATGCTGTGCTGTGAAGCCACGAACAGTCTCACGGGAAAGAGAAGAGGGAAAAGGGTGTGGAGGGGAAGTAAAGCAGCCTAAAAGAAAGAAAAAAGGGGGGTGAAAGGGGTATTTTTCTTTAGCAGTCCTCTCAAAGAGTAAGAGTAGCAGAAGGAGTAGTAGTGGGGAAGAGTGGAGATAGTAATGAGTAGCACTATAAGTGTTTGTGTGTTGTGTAGGGACCTGTGTTAGTAATTTACAGTAGTTCTGAGCCCACTAAATTGGGTATAGTTTAAAAGAAACCTATATATACTTATTTTAAAGAATCCTTCCACCTTTTCCTCCTTGCTGTATTCCAGTCCTTTTGAAAAAACACATTTTATTACAACAGGAAAACTTTACTAACTTGGAAATATGTTTTCACACCTTAAAATAGTTACTGGCACTTTATTGTTTTCAAAATTTCTACATAGGCAGGGTGCTTCTCTTCCTCAAGCTACTGGTAGGTCTCCTGACCCAACTGTTTCTTGATAGCAAGGAGTTTCTTTGTATTCTTGGTTTTGACTCTGAATCTNGAAACTTCCGTCTTCAGCCAGAGACCAAACCAAGCAGCCTCTCCAGCAGCCATCAGTCAGTAGGTGACCTAGGTACAATATTAGCCATCTTCTTTAGCATATTCCACGCAATACAGTCCATCTGTACTATGGAGCAAGAAATCCTTTTGTAGAAAGAAAATGTAAATAGAAGGCCAATTATCCCCTTTGTCTTTAAATCAATCTCTCTCTCTTGTGTTGCACTTGCATCCATACCAGATATAAACAATCTCCAAATACTTCAACATTTTCTCCAGGGAAAACAATCATTATTATTTTCAGGGAGCTTTTTCATAAGCCAATAAGCTCCAATTTCCAATTTTATTTCTTACTATTACTGTTACGATGATGATGATGATGCCGATGCCTTGTTGTTTTGAATATTATTATCAGAGGGTCTGCCCCCCTCTCAGGTCTTAGAAATGACTCAGCATAAACATACAAACACCTCAAAGGACACGAGGGTCAATGCCATTGATGGCTACTGAGAGGTCAAGGAGAACCAAGATGGTCCTCTACCCACATCTGGCTCTTGCCAGAGATTGTCCACCATTGCTACATGCTTTCTTCTGTCCCATCACTGGGCCTGAATCCTGACTGGAAGGGGAGAGATAGTCTGTTTCATCCAGATCCTCCTAAATAAAATTGCCAAGCAACCACTTTTTCTTAATCGGTGTCAAAAGAATAACTTGGGCTTCTAACTCAAGCCAAATAAATCAAAATGAAATCCAAACGGCTGTGATAAAAGGAGATTTATTTATTCCCAAAAGCAAAGAGGTTTCCTTGAGAGCAGGGAAGGGTGCAGGAATAGAAAAAAATGAGGTAGAAAAAGTAGAAAAGGACTGTTTTATTGGGGAGCTTGTCCCTGGTGTTGGTTTTTAATAAATACAGTATTTCTAGGGGTAAAAAACTATATTTATTCGGGTTTTGGCTTACAATAGCAGGAAAACAATGAAAGAGCAAACTGGATTTTTTTTGTGACATCAAATTTAAAAACTGGGCCATGGCTTTATTTAGTCCCAGAAACTCACATTTTGCAATGGAGTTACACAAGGCACATTTTGTAGCATTCATATCATCTTCAACTTTTTTGGTACAAAGCATGTGCAGGAGTTATTAGTTCCATCAATGGTCATTTGGGATGATGGGGAAGTACTGAACAAGCTGTTTCGCATACAGTCTTCTTTGTACACAATTATCTATCAGGGCAGTGGCCACCTCTGGTTACTGTCCGGGCTACTGAATTTGTCCTTTACTGCCCAAGGACTCCTCCTGTCTCACGATTCGGGGGGAGAGAATGGTGGCGGTGGTGGACGTGTTCGGTTCATTTCTGTTGTCCGCCAAGGTCCCAACCCAGCAGCCTCTCCCCAGTCTTTCCTACCTGGCTTGTCTAACTTCACCCGACAATGCTTTGGGCCCTGTGCAAAAGGGAGCAGAGCCTTTGCCCTGAAGAGAGTCAGATGCGCACCTTCCTCTCTGAGCCAGGCATATTTTCTATCGTTCAGAAAATGATGCAGATTCCAAACCTGCCTATCAGTTGGCATTGCGATACTGGCAGAGCTCGGTGGTGGCAACTTCAGCTTCTGATTGAGCGCAGGCCATGGAAAGTGGGGGGAGCCAGAGCAGCGTGGTAAGAGGGCAGGGGAGGACTTTTCTCTCTCTCTCTCTCTCTCTGACAGGATCAACCTTTGGAGAAAGCAGCCAAAGCCGTGGGCTGGATTTCTCTCTGTTAATACCGATTGGGATCAGCCTTGGTGAAAGGAGGCAAATCATTGCAAGACCGTGCTGCCTGGCCCCAGACCCCATAGCTGGCCCAAATGGATACTTAACGGTCAATGCCATTGAAAGCTGCTGAGAGGTCAAGGAGAGCCAAGTTGGTCCACAACCCACATTCTGAGATTCTCCATAATTGCTGTCCCATCAATAGCTCTGAATCCAGACTGAAAGGCCATCCTGTTTTAGCCCGGATCCTCTCTGAAACTGCCAAGCAAGCATCTTTTTTAACACCTTCACTAAAAGGGAAGATAGCAAATTTGATGAAAATTGTCCATAAAGGTGGGATCAAACGATGGTTTTTGATGGAGGGGTGGACCATGATCTCCTTAAAAGGCCTCAGGAATGTCTCCTCCTGCAGTGAGGAATTTATGACTGCCTGGACCCACCTGCACTTGCTGCCCTGGAGACGTTCACCACCCAGGAGACACATGAGTCTGACAGGTGATTGCACTGATAGCATCACGTCATCTTCCTCAAGTCGAGCAGGATCAAACTGTTCCCAGATAACCTAGCAAGATCTCACATCGACCTTTACAACATTAAAAGCTATCCATAAGGAAAAGAGTCTAGAAGGATAGAAAACCCACCCCCCNGGGCACACCATGTTTCCCTACAAAATGTGTGGAAAAGATCAAATGAAAGCAAATTTTGGTTTGATTGCAATAAATTTAAACCTGATTGTTCTCCATTGTTTTTTTCTTTCTCTCCCTTTAAATTTGTTGAGGTTCTGAGAACTACATCCAAGACTTAAGGGCACACAGGTGTTCTTGGGGCCTTAATTTGTTCACTTGTAGCATATAGGTTTGGGTGGTGCAAATTATCTTTACATTAAAATGCATGTCATGTCAAACATATATCCCATTACTCCCTAGACCAGCCTTACATTTTACAAGTCATCTTTTATTAATTCAGTCTAGACCAGAAATGTATATAACATTCAGAGAAAACTATATAGTAATTTGGTTCAGCCTTTAACTCAACAGAAACAGTAAGAGGTGGAGAAGAAAGGGCAGGTGATTCACAATAAGGAAAACCCTTTTGGATAGAAGTTGAAGAGCCCATCTAAGTCTAGTGTCCTCTAGTTAAAGAAAAGCCAATAATGTCTGTCAGTCTGTCTACTGAATGCCTGGGCAATTGATAAGAGCAGGATGAGAAACTAAAATAACTTGAATGTAACCTAGTCTGAGTTAACTATTTGCATGACTTCTATTCTTATATTTGCCATGTCACCTGATAGAGATCAGAACTCTGCATGGTCAATCCATCTGGCTTGCCATGACAGAAACAAGCCCATCTCTGGTATGCCCATGGATTGGCTATATTTTCTCCATCCCCTCAAGCATCCCCAGGCAAGTGACTGTGCCTCTGGTCCCTAATTCTGGTTTCTGCATGTCCAACAGTATGCTTGTCCAACAGTATACTCAGTTCAATTGTCTGAATGTGGTCTCTTTCCTCTGTTTTTGTAAAATGTAAATATTTGCATTTTATTAATCATGAATTTAACTACTGTTGTGGCAATCAATACCTTTTACTAAATATGAAGTTGCTTATCAATGTCCCAATATGGTTCATTTAAAGATTAACCTAATTCAGAATCTGAGTAGATGCTGGAAAATTAAATTGATCAAATAGTTATGACATTAGCACATACCCTTACTTAAGTTAATATGTAGAAACCTACTGAAGCATGTAGTGTGTGGGATAAAAAAGGAGGCTTAAAAGGAAGTGAACTGACAGCTAATACTCCCAACAGGTACTGTTACACAATGCTTTTATAGAAACAAACAGGGATTCTGATACAATCAGTTTCCAGTGAATACCTGTTTAATTATACTCTTTGAAAGGTCTTCACACTTCAGAGAGCTAGTTTGGTGTGGGTGAAGGTTCGTTCTCTGAGCTTGAAGATTGGTTTCCGAACATTTTGTTATCAGGCTATGTAATGTCTTCAGCAATGTCTAGTGCTGAAGATGTTACCTAGCCTGGTAACAAAACATTCAGAAACCAACCCTCAAATTTGGAAAATGAATCTTCACCCTCATCCTACACCAGAGCTACAGATATTTGCCACTATTGCAAAGCTAGCTTGGTATTGTACAGATTGTTCTCAAATTAACAACCATTCAGTTAACAAGTCTTCAAAGTTACAATAGCACTGAAAAAGGTTATGACATACCTTGCACTTAGGACAGCATCCCCATGATCATATAATCAAAATTTGGGCGCTTCGCAACCTACCATTAGTGGGAAACTTTGGCATTTACTTGCCATATCATGTCCAGTTCCTCCTTCAGACCCTGGTACTTCAATTTCTCATACTGCTTCCTGATGTTGTCATTTGGCACCACTACATCTATTACCACTGCTGTCTTTTGGCCATTGTAAACTATCGTGAGGTTTGATTGTTTGGCTAGTACCTGCTTGTTTGTATGCATATGGAAAACCTATGGGATTTTAGCCATCTTAGTTTCTGCCATGGAAAGTGGGGGGAGCCAGAGCAGCGTAGGCTAGAGGGAAGGGGAAGACTTCTCTCTCTCTCTCTGACAGGATCAGCCTTTGGAGAAAGCAGCCAAAGCCGTGGGCTGGATTTCTCTCTGTTAATACCGATTGGGATCAGCCTTGGTGAAAGGAGGCAAATCATTGCAAGACCGTGCTGCCTGGCCCCAGACCCCATAGCTGGCCCAAATGGATACTTAACGGTCAATGCCATTGAAAGCTGCTGAGAGGTCAAGGAGAGCCAAGATGGTCCATAACCCACATTCTGAGATTCTCCACAATTGCTGTCCCATCAATAGCTCTGAATCCAGACTGAAAGGCCATCCTGTTTTAGCCCGGATCCTCTCTGAAACTGCCAAGAAAGCATCTTTTTTAACACCTTCACTAAAAGGGAAGATAGCAAATTTGATGAAAATTGTCCATAAAGGTGGGATCAAACGATGGTTTTTGATGGAGGGGTGGACCATGATTTCCTTAAAAGGCCTCAGGAATGTCTCCTCCTGCAGTGAGGAATTTATGACTGCCTGGACCCACCTGCACTTGCTGCCCTGGAGACACATGAGTCTGACAGGTGATTGCACTAATAGCATCACGTCATCTTCCTCAAGTCGAGCAGGATCAAACTGTTCCCAGATAACCAAGCAAGATCTCACATCGACCTTTACAACATTAAAAGCTATCCATAAGGAAAAGAGTCTAGAAGGATAGAAAACCCACCCCCCAAAAAATGTACTCATCCCTAAGAAAGCAATTCTATAAATAACAGATACAGCCTCAGATTCTAGTAGATGTCTAGTAGATCTCCTGGCTTAGGCTTCAGCTCTTTTCTTAGCCATACTTTAAGATCCAGCAAAGCTGGGAGGGTACATGACAATGTTTATCTATCTAGCATTGCATCAGGAGACAAGAGTTGGAAGCAGCCTGGATTTCTCAATCCTCTGTCCCCAATCTGTGCCCCCATAGCCTCCAGGCACCCCAATGGAGAGGAAACCTTAAGTGTCGTTATCATATAAATGGCACCTCATCCCATTTCTCTCTACCTATTAACATCGACTGGGACCGGCCTTTGGAGAAAGCAACCAAAGCCACACAGACTGTGCTGCCCAAACCCAGACCCCATAGCTGGCCTAAAAGGACATGAGGGTCAATGCCATTGATGACTGCTTAGAGGTCAAGGAGAACCAAGATGGTCCACTACCCACTTCCGGCTTTTGCCAGAGATTGTCCACCATAGCTACCCGCTTTCTTCTGTCCCATCACTCGGCCTGAATCCTGACTGGAAGGGGAGAGATAGTCTGTTTTATCCAGATCCTCCTAAATAAAATTGCCAAGCAACCACTTTTTCTTAATCAGTGTCAAAAGAATAACTTGGGGATCTAAGTCAAGCCAAATAAATCAAAATGGAATCCAAATGATTATGATGAAAGGAGATTTATTTATTCCCAAAAGCAAAAGGTTTCCATGAGAGGGTGTAGCAATAGAAAAAATGAGGTAGAAAAAGTAGAGAAGGACTGTTTTATTGGGGAGCTTGTCCCTGGTGTTGGTTTTTAATAAATACAGTATTTCTAGGGGTAACAAATTATATTTATTCGGGTTTAGGCTTACAAGAGCAGGAAAACAATGAAAGAGCAAACTGGAAATTTTTTGTGACATCAAATTTAAAAACTGGGCCATGGTTTTATTTAGCCCCAGAAAATCACATTTTGCAACTGAGTTACACAAGGCATATTTTGTAGTATTCATATCATCATCAACTTTTTTAGTACAAACAAACAATGTGCATGAGTTATTAGTTCCATCAATGGTCATTTGGGATGATGGGGAAGTACTGAACAAGCTGTTTCGCATACAGTCTTCTTTGTACACAATTATAGGGGCAGTGGCCACCTCTGGTTACTTTCCGGGCTACTGAATTTGTCCTGTACTGTCCAAGGACTCCTCCTGTCTCACGATTCGGGGGGAGAGAATGGTGGCGGTGGTGGACGTGTTCAGTTCATTTCTGTCATTCGCCAGTGTCCCAACCCAGCAGCCTCTAACCAGTCATTCCTACCTGGCTTTTCTAACTTCACTCGACAATGCTTTGGGCCCTGTGCAGAAGGGAGCAGAGCCTTTGCCCTGAAGAGAGTCAGATGCGCACCTTCCTCTCTGAGCCAGGCATGTTTTCTATCGTTCAGAAAATGATGCAGATTCCAAACCTGCCTATCAGTTGGCATTGCGATATTGGCAGAGCTCGGTGGTGGCAACTTCAGCTGCTGATTGAGCGCAGGCCATGGAAAGTGGGGGGAGCCAGAGCAGCGTGGGCTAGAGGGGAAGGGAGGACCTCTCTCTCCTTCTCTCCCCTGCTTGTTTCACAAAAAGCTACAACCCTCACAATCTGTCATTCACTGTCTTCTGCAAGTTTTCCCTGGAGTTTCACGTTTTGGGGTTTCACCTAATGTCTTCTTTGCACATATAGGTGATATACGATAGATCAATAAAAATGTACATGGTACAGGATATCATTAATTACAAACATACAGATGAATATACAGTTTTGTTTTAAATTATCCCCTGTTCCATTTAGTTAATATAACATCAGTCCCTGTATAAATTCAATCAATTATATTGTGGTTCAGAGGTGACAATCTGGTAACTGATATGCAGGTTGGTCTTGTCAGCATGTCTGGTTACTATCCAGGCTACTGAATTTGTCCTGAACTGCCAAGGCCGCCTCCTGTCTCAAGATTCAGGCGGGAGAGAATGGTGGCAGTGGTGGGTGGGTTCAGTTCACTTCCGTCTTCAACCAGTGACCCAACCCAGAAGCCTCTCCAGAAGGCTTCTGAGCCAGGGATATTTTCTATCGTTCAGAAAATGATGCAGATTCAAAACCTGCTATCAGTTGGCATTGCGATATTGGCAGAGCTCGGTGGTGGCAACTTCAGCTGCTGATTGAGTGCAGGCCATGGAAAGTGGGGGGAGCCAGAGCAGCATGGGTAAGAGAGGAGGGGAGGACTTCTCTCTGTCTCTCTGACAGGATCAGCCTTTGGAGAAAGCAGCCAAAGCCTTGGGCTCGATTTCTCTCTGTTAATACCGATTGGGATCAGCCTTCGTGAAAGGAGGCAAATCATTGCAAGACCGTGCTGCCTGGCCCCAGACCCCATAGCTGGCCCAAATGGATACTTAACGGTCAATGCCATTGAAAGCTGCTGAGAGGTCAAGGAGAGCCAAGATGGTCCACAACCCACATTCTGAGATTCTCCACAATTGCTGTCCCATCAATAGCTCTGAATCCAGACTGAAAGGCCATCCTGTTTTAGCCAGGATCCTCTCTGAAACTGCCAAGCAAGCATCTTTTTTAACACCTTCACTAAAAGGGAAGATAGCAAATTTGATGAAAATTGTCCATAAAGGTGGGATCAAACGATGGTTCTTGATGGAGGGGTGGACCTTGATCTCCTTAAAAGGCCTCAGGAATGTCTCCTCCTGCAGTGAGGAATTTATGACTGCCTGGACCAACCTGCACTTGCTGCCCTGGAGACGTTCACCACCCGGGAGACACATGAGTCTGACAGGTGATTGCACTGATAGCATCACGTCATCTTCCTCAAGTCGAGCAGGATCAAACTTTTCCCAGATAACCTAGCAAGATCTCACATCGACCTTTACAACATTAAAAGCTATCCATAAGGAAAAGAGTCTAGAAGGATAGAAAACCCACTCCCCAAAAAATGTACTCATCCCTAAGAAAGCAATTCTATAAATAACAGATACAGCCTCAGATTCTAGTAGATGTCTAGTAGATCTCCTGGCTTAGGCTTCAGCTCTTTTCTTAGCCATACTTTGGCAACGCTGGAGAGAGTACATAAGAATGTATATCTATCTAACATTGCATCTGGAGACAAGAGTTGGAAGCAGCCTGGATTTCTCAATCCTCTGTCCCCAATTTATGCCCCCATAGCCTCCAGGCACCCCAATGGAGAGGAAACCTTAAGTGTCGTTATCATATAAATGACACCTCATCCCATTTCTCTCTACTTATTAACATCTACTGGGACCGGCCTTTGGAGAAAGCAACCAAAGCAACACAGACTGTGCTGCC
>NW_015386388.1:4887238-4896496 GCF_001527695.2 Protobothrops mucrosquamatus
GAAACTTCCGTCTTCAGCCAGAGACCAAACCAAGCAGCCTCTCCAGCAGCCATCAGTCAGTAGGTGACCTAGGTACAATATTAGCCATCTTCTTTAGCATATTCCACGCAATACAGTCCATCTGTACTATGGAGCAAGAAATCCTTTTGTAGAAAGAAAATGTAAATAGAAGGCCAATTATCCCCTTTGTCTTTAAATCTCTCTCTCTCTCTCTCTTGTGTTGCACTTGCATCCATACCAGATATAAACAATCTCCAAATACTTCAACATTTTCTCCAGGGAAAACAATCATTATTATTTTCAGGGAGCTTTTTCATAAGCCAATAAGCTCCAATTTCCAATTTTATTTCTTACTATTACTGTTACGATGATGATGATGATGCCGATGCCTTGTTGTTTTGAATATTATTATCAGAGGGTCTGCCCTCCTCTCAGGTCTTAGAAATGACTCAGCATAAACATACAAACACCTCAAAGGACACGAGGGTCAATGCCATTGATGGCTACTGAGAGGTCAAGGAGAACCAAGATGGTCCTCTACCCACATCTGGCTCTTGCCAGAGATTGTCCACCATTGCTACATGCTTTCTACTGTCCCATCACTGGGCCTGAATCCTGACTGGAAGGGGAGAGATAGTCTGTTTTATCTAGATCCTCCTAAATAAAATTGCCAAGCAACCACTTTTTCTTAATCGGTGTCAAAAGAATAACTTGGGCTTCTAACTCAAGCCAAATAAATCAAAATGAAATCCAAACGGCTGTGATAAAAGGAGATTTATTTATTCCCAAAAGCAAAGAGGTTTCCTTGAGAGCAGGGAAGGGTGCAGCAATAGAAAAAAAAGAGGTAGAAAAAGTAGAAAAGGACTGTTTTATTGGGGAGCTTGTCCCTGGTGTTGATTTTTAATAAATACAGTATTTCTAGGGGTAAAAAACTATATTTATTCGGGTTTTGGCTTACAATAGCAGGAAAACAATGAAAGAGCAAACTGGAATTTTTTTGCGACATCAAATTTAAAAATTGGGCCATGGCTTTATTTAGTCCCAGAAACTCACATTTTGCAATGAAGTTACACAAGGCACATTTTGTAGCATTCATATCATCTTCAACTTTTTTGGTACAAAGCATGTGCAGGAGTTATTAGTTCCATCAATGGTCATTTGGGATGATGGGGAAGTACTGAACAAGCTGTTTCGCATACAGTCTTCTTTGTACACAATTATCTATCGGGGCAGTGGCCACCTCTGGTTACTGTCCGGGCTACTGAATTTGTCCTTTACTGCCCAAGGACTCCTCCTGTCTCACGATTCGGGGGGAGAGAATGGTGGCGGTGGTGGACATGTTCGGTTTATTTCTGTTGTCCGCCAAGGGCCCAACCCAGCAGCCTCTCCCCAGTCTTTCCTACCTGGCTTGTCTAACTTCACCTGACAATGCTTTGGGCCCTGTGCAAAAGTGAGCAGAGCCTTTGCCCTGAAGAGAGTCAGATGCGCACCTTCCTCTCTGAGCCAGGCATATTTTCTATCGTTCAGAAAATGATGCAGATTCCAAACCTGCCTATCAGTTGGCATTGCGATACTGGCAGAGCTCGGTGGTGGCAACTTCAGCTGCTGATTGAGCGCAGGCCATGGAAAGTGGGGGGAGCCAGAGCAGCGTGGGCAAGAGTGGATGGGAGGACCTCTCTCTCCTTCTCTCCCCTGCTTGTTTCACAAAAAGCTACAACCCTCACAATCTGTCACTCCCTGTCTTCTGCAAGTTTTCCCTGGAGTTTCACGTTATGGGGTTTCACCTAATGTCTTCTTTGCACATATAGGTGATATACGATAGATCAATAAAAATGTACATGGTACAGGATATCATTAATTACAAACATACAGATGAATATACAGTTTTGTTTTAAATTATCCCCTGTTCCATTTAGTTAATATAACATCAGTCCCTGTATAAATTCAGTCAATTATATTGTGGTTCAGAGGTGACAATCTGGTAACTGATATGCAGGTTGGTCTTGTCAGCATGTCTGGTTACTATCCAGGCTACTGAATTTGTCCTGAACTGCCAAGGCCGCCTCCTGTCTCAAGATTCAGGCGGGAGAGAATGGTGGCGGTGGTGGGTGGGTTCAGTTCACTTCCGTCTTCAGCCAGTGACCCAACCCAGAAGCCTCTCCAGAAGGCTTCTGAGCCAGGGATATTTTCTATCGTTCAGAAAATGATGCAGATTCAAAACCTGCCTAACAATTTGCATTGCGTTACTGGCAGAGCTCGGTGGTGGCAACTTCAGCTGCTGATTGAGCGCAGGCCATGGAAAGTGGGGATAGCCAGAGCAGCGTGGGTAAGAGAGGAGGGGAGGACTTCTCTCTGTCTCTCTGACAGGATCAGCCTTTGGAGAAAGCAACCAAAGCCGTGGGCTGGATTTCTCTCTGTTAATACCGATTGGGATCAGCCTTGGTGAAAGGAGGCAAATCATTGCAAGACCGTGCTGCCTGGCCCCAGACCCCATAGCTGGCCCAAATGGATACTTAACGGTCAATGCCATTGAAAGCTGCTGAGAGGTCAAGGAGAGCCAAGATGGTCCACAACCCACATTCTGAGATTCTCCATAATTGCTGTCCCATCAATAGCTCTGAATCCAGACTGAAAGGCCATCCTGTTTTAGCCCGGTCCTCTCTGAAACTGCTAAGCAAGCATCTTTTTTAACACCTTCACTAGAAGGGAAGATAGCAAATTTGATGAAAATTGTCCATAAAGGTGGGATCAAACGATGGTTTTTGATGGAGGGGTGGACCACGATCTCCTTAAAAGGCCTCAGGAATGTCTCCTCCTGCAGTGAGGAATTTATGACTGCCTGGACCCACCTGCACTTGCTGCCCTGGAGACGTTCACCACCCAGGAGACACATGAGTCTGACAGGTGATTGCACTGATAGCATCACGTCATCTTCCTCAAGTCGAGCAGGATCAAACTGTTCCCAGATAACCTAGCAAGATCTCACATCGACCTTTACAACATTAAAAGCTATCCATAAGGAAAAGAGTCTAGAAGGATAGAAAACCCACCCCCAAAAAAATGTACTCATCCCTAAGAAAGCAATTCTATAAATAACAGATACAGCCTCAGATTCTAGTAGATGTCTAGTAGATCTCCTGGCTTAGGCTTCAGCTCTTTTCTTAGCCATACTTTGGCAATGCTGGAGAGAGTACATAAGAATGTATATCTATCTAACATTGCATCCGGAGACAAGAGTTGGAAGCAGCCTGGATTTCTCAATTCCCTGTCCCCAATTTATGCCCCCATAGCCTCCAGGCACCCCAATGGAGAGGAAACCTTAAGTGTCGTTATCATATAAATGACACCTCATCCCATTTCTCTTTACTTATTAACATCTACTGGGACTGGCCTTTGGAGAAAGCAACCAAAGCAACACAGACTGTGCTGCCCAAACCCAGACCCCATAACTGGCCTAAAAGGAAACTTCCGTCTTCAGCCAGAGACCAAACCAAGCAGCCTCTCCAGCAGCCATCAGTCAGTAGGTGATCTAGGTACAATATTAGCCATCTTCTTTAGCATATTCCACGCGATACAGTCCATCTGTACTATGGAGCAAGAAATCCTTTTGTAGAAAGAAAATGTAAATAGAAGGCCAATTATCCCCTTTGTCTTTAAATCAATCTCTCTCACTTGTGTTGCACTTGCATCCATACCAGATATAAACAATCTCCAAATACTTCAACATTTTCTCCAGGGAAAACAATCATTATTATTTTCAGGGAGCTTTTTCATAAGCCAATAAGCTCCAATTTCCAATTTTATTTCTTACTATTACTATTACGATGATGATGATGATGCCGATGCCTTGTTGTTTTGAATATTATTATCAGAGGGTCTGCCCCCCTCTCAGGTCTTAGAAATGACTCAGCATAGACATACAAACACCTCAAAGGACACGAGGGTCAATGCCATTGATGGCTACTGAGAGGTCAAGGAGAACCAAGATGGTCCACTCCCCACATCTGGCTCTTGCCAGAGATTGTCCACCATTGCTACATGCTTTCTACTGTCCCATCACTGGGCCTGAATCCTGACTGGAAGGGGAGAGATAGTCTGTTTCATCCAGATCCTCCTAAATAAAATTGCCAAGCAACCACTTTTTCTTAATCGGTGTCAAAAGAATAACTTGGGCTTCTAACTCAAGCCAAATAAATCAAAATGAAATCCAAAAGGCTGTGATAAAAGGAGATTTATTTATTCCCAAAAGCAAAGAGGTTTCCTTGAGAGCAGGGAAGGGTGCAGGAATAGAAAAAAATGAGGTAGAAAAAGTAGAAAAGGACTGTTTTATTGGGGAGCTTGTCCCTGGTGTTGGTTTTTAATAAATACAGTATTTCTAGCGGTAAAAAACTATATTTATTCGGGTTTTGGCTTACAATAGCAGGAAAACAATGAAAGAGCAAACTGGAATTTTTTTGCGACATCAAATTTAAAAACTGGGCCATGGCTTTATTTAGTCCCAGAAACTCACATTTTGCAATGGAGTTACACAAGGCACATTTTGTAGCATTCATATCATCTTCAACTTTTTTGGTACAAAGCATGTGCAGGAGTTATTAGTTCCATCAATGGTCATTTGGGATGATGGGGAAGTACTGAACAAGCTGTTTCGCATACAGTTTTCATTGTACACAATTATCTATCGGGGCAGTGGCCACCTCTGGTTACTGTCCGGGCTACTGAATTTGTCCTGTACTGCCCAAGGACTCCTCCTGTGTCACGATTCAGGGGGAGAGAATGGTGGCGGTGGTGGACGTGTTCGGTTTATTTCTGTTGTCCGCCAAGGTCCCAACCCAGCAGCCTCTCCCCAGTCTTTCCTACCTGGCTTGTCTAACTTCACCCGACAATGCTTTGGGCCCTGTGCAAAAGGGAGCAGAGCCTTTGCCCTGAAGAGAGTCAGATGCGCACCTTCTTCTCTGAGCCAGGCATATTTTCTATCGTTCAGAAAATGATGCAGATTCCAAACCTGCCTATCAGTTGGCATTGCGATACTGGCAGAGCTCGGTGGTGGCAACTTCAGCTGCTGATTGAGCGCAGGCCATGGAAAGTGGGGGGAGCCAGAGCAGCGTGGGCAAGAGGGGAGGGGAGGACTTCTCTCTCTCTCTCTCTCTCTCTCTGACAGGATCAGCCTTTGGAGAAAGCAGCCAAAGCCATGGGCTGGATTTCTCTCTGTTAATACCGATTGGGATCAGCCTTGGTGAAAGGAGGCAAATCATTGCAAGACCGTGCTGCCTGGCCCCAGACCCCATAGCTGGCCCAAATGGATACTTAACGGTCAATGCCATTGAAAGCTGCTGAGAGGTCAAGGAGAGCCAAGTTGGTCCACAACCCACATTCTGAGATTCTCCATAATTGCTGTCCCATCAATAGCTCTGAATCCAGACTGAAAGGCCATCCTGTTTTAGCCCGGATCCTCTCTGAAACTGCCAAGCAAGCATCTTTTTTAACACCTTCACTAAAAAAGAAGATATCAAATTTGATGAAAATTGTCCATAAAGGTGGGATCAAACGATGGTTTTTGATGGAGGGGTGGACCATGATCTCCTTAAAAGGCCTCAGGAATCTCTCCTCCTACAGTGAGGAATTTATGACTGCCTGGACCCACCTGCACTTGCTGCCCTGGAGACGTTCACCACCCGGGAGACACATGAGTCTGACAGGTGATTGCAGTGATAGCATCACGTCATCTTCCTCAAGTCGAGCAGGATCAAACTATTCCCAGATAACCAAGCAAGATCTCACATCGACCTTTAAAACATTAAAAGCTATCCATAAGGAAAAGAGTCTAGAAGGATAGAAAACCCACCCCCCATAAAATGTACTCATCCCTAAGAAAGCAATTCTATAAATAACAGATACAGCCTCAGATTCTAGTAGATGTCTAGTAGATCTCCTTGCTTAGGCTTCAGCTCTTTTTTTAGCCATACTTTGGCAAAGCTGGAGAGAGTACAGGAGAATGTATATCTATCTAGCATTGCATCCGGAGACAAGAGTTGGAAGCAGCCTGGATTTCTCAAGCCTCTGTCCCCAATCTGTGCCCCCATAGCCTCCAGGCACCCCAATGGAGAGGAAACCTTAAGTGTCGTTATCTTATAAATGACACCTCATCCCATTTCTCTCTACCTATTAACATCTACTGGGACCGGCCTTTGGAGAAAGCAACCAAAGCAACACAGACTGTGCTGCCCAAACCCAGACCCCATAGCTGGCCTAAAAGGACACTTCCGTCTTCAGCCAGAGACCCAACCCAGCAGCCTCTCCAGCAGCCATCAGTCAATAGGTGACCTAGGTACAATATTAGCCATCTTTTTTAGCATATTCCACGCAATACAGTCCATCTGTACTCTCTCTCTTGTGTTGCACTTGCATCCACACCAGATATAAACAATTTCCAAATACTTCAACATTTTCTCCAGGGAAAACAATCATTATTATTTTCAGGGAGCTTTTTCATAAGCCAATAAGCTCCAATTTCCTATTTTATTTCTTACTATTACTATTACGATGATGATGATGATGTCGATGCCTTGTTGTTTTGAATATTATTATCAGAGGGTCTGTCCCCCTCTCAGGTCTTAGAAATGACTCAGCATAAACATACAAACACCTCAAAGGACACGAGGGTCAATGCCATTGATGGCTACTGAGAGGTCAAGGAGAACCAAATGGCTGTGAGGAAAGGAGATTTATTTATTCCCACAAGCAAAGAGGTTTCCTTGAGAGCAGTGGAGGGGGCAGCAATAGAAAAAAATGAGGTAGAAAAAGTAGAAAAGGACTGTTTTATTGGGGAGCTTGTCCCTGGTGTTGGTTTTTAGTTAATACAGTATTTCTAGGGGCGGGGGAAACTACACAAGGCACATTTTGCAGCATTCATGTCATCATCAACTTTTTTGGTACAAACAAAGCACGTGCAGGAGTTCTTAGTTCCAATCAATGGTCATTTGGGATGATGGGGAAGTACTGAACAAGCTGTTTCGCATACAGTCTTCTTTGTACACAATTATCGGGGCAGTGGCCACCTCTGGTTACTGTCCGGGCTACTGAATTTGTCCTGTACTGCCCAAGGACTCCTCTTGTCTCACAATTCGGGGGGGGGGGAGAAAATGGTGGCAGTGGTTGATGTGTTCAGTTCATTTCTGTTATCTGTCTCAGCAGCCTCTCCCCAGTCTTTCCTACCTGGCTTGTCTCACTTCATCTGACAATGCTTTGGGCCCTGTGCAAAAGGGAGCAGAGCCTTTTTCCTGAAGAGAGCCATTTGCGCATCTCCCTCTCTGAGCCAGACAGATTTTCTATCGTTCACAAAATGGCACACATTTCAAACATGCCTATCAGTTGGCATTGTGATACTGGCAGAGCTCGGTGGTGGCAACTTCAGCTCCTGCTTGAGCGCAGGCCATGGAAAGTGGGGAGAGCCAGAGCAGCATGGGCAACAGGGGAGGGGAGGACTTCTCTCTCTCTCTCTCTCTCCCCTGCTTTTTTCACAAATCTCCAAAGCAAAGATAAATTAATAACCTATCTATTTAGTCTTACTTACTTCAGGATTTTGAAGCAACGTGTCAATGTGGTTCAATGGGATAATATATCTCAAAAGATTTGTTCCCCAGGGCAGCCAAGAAGGCCTGGGCTACAGGCGGGCTGTCTGGCTTTCTGGCTGCTTAGCTGGCTGAGCTGATTGACCCAACAAGTACAATCCTCACAATCTGTCACTCCCAGTCTTCTGCAAGTTTTCCCTGGAGTTTCACTTGATGGGGGTTCACCTAATGTCTTCTTTGCACATATAGGTGATATACGATATAATCAATAAAAATGCACATGTTAAAGCATATCAATAATTACAAACATACAGATGAATATATAGTTTTGTTTTCAATCATCCCCTGTTCCATTTAGTTAATATAACATCAGTCCCTGTATAAATTCCCCCTGTTCCATTAGTTAATATATAACATCAGTCCCAGTATAAATTCAATCAATTGTATTGTGGCTCAGTGATGACAATCTGGTAACTGATATGCAGGTTGGTCTTTTCAGCATATCTGGTTACTGTCCAAGCTTCTGAATTTGTCCTGAACTGCCAAGGCCGCCTCCTGTCTCAAGATTCAGGAGGGAGAGAATGGTGGCGGTGGTGGTGTGTTCAGTTCACTTCCATCTTCAGCTAGTGACCCAGCCCAGCAGCCTCTCCAGCAGCCGTCAGTCAATAGGGGACCTAGGTACAATATTAGCCATCTTTTTTAGCATATTCCACGTGATACAGTCCATCTGTATGATGGAGCAAGAAATCCTTTTGCAGAACGAAAATGTAAATAGAAGGCCAATTATCCCCACAAGTTACTACCCTCACAATCTCTTCCGCCCGGTCTTCCACAAGTATTTCCTGGAAGTTCACTTAATAGGGTTTTTCTGAAGTGTAATTAGCCTGTAAGTACATTTCAAATACATGGACCATCAACAAGAAATACACATAATAAATGAATGAATACAAATAATTACATACGTATAAATCAATATCCAAATGTTCACCATCCCACTGTTCCATTAAGTTTTAATATAGCATTAGTCCTAGGTCAAAGTCAATCAGTTATATGGTAACGCAGCAATGCCCCAGTCTTGTAGCTGAAATGTTGATCAGTCCATTCAGTATCTGTAATAATCAGCAGGAAAAGCGTAGCCAAGTCCATTGTTGTATAGATTTCAGTAGAATTCTTCCCAAAGTGGCTCTGGTTTCTCCACACAAGTTCCTATTAAAATCTACTGAATCAAAAGACAATCATTAGTCATTAGTTCCAGGGAGCCAGGGTTCCATTAGCATTCACCACCAATCTATTGGTATTTCTGTTCAGGTTCCATATTGACATTATCAGGCCTTTTCTGTTCTGTTGCTATAACTCTCAGTTGTCCAGCAGGGAAACAGGTTCTTCCTTCCACACATGGGATATGCAAACCCTCTCCCCCGGGGGTTTCACTTGCATTGACTAGGTGAGATGCTTGGCTTCCCTTGCTTGAATGACCCATGGTCAGAGAGGAGACAAATCAGCTGTTTAAAAAACTTACAAAAAAAACTATAAATGCCAAACTGAGTTGGGCTGTTTCCAGCCTCAGAATCTGACAAGATACCTGGACATCGGCCTATTGCCACAGGTGCCAGAGAAGTCACAGGTACCGTGAGTGCAAGCCACAACTCACCAGAATCTGAAGTGTCCACCTTCTTTTTGCCATGAT
>NW_015386388.1:4896986-4922383 GCF_001527695.2 Protobothrops mucrosquamatus
AGAACCAAGATGTTCCACTACCCACATCTGGCTCTTGCCAGAGATTGTCCACCATTGCTACCCACTTTCTTCTGTCCCATCACTGGGCCTGAATCCTGACTGGAAGGGGAGAGATAGTCTGTTTCATCCAGGTCCTTCCAAATAAAACTGCCAAGCAACCACTTTTTTTTTTAAATCGGTGTCAAAAGAATAACTTGGGGTTCCAACTCAAGCCAAATAAATCAAAATGGAATCGAAACGGCTATGATGAAAGGAGATTTATTTATTCCCTAAAGCAAAGGTTTCCCTGAGAGGGTGTAGCAATAGAAAAAAATGAGGTAGAAAAAATAGAAAAAGACTGTTTTATTGGGGAGCTTGTCCCTGGTGTTGGTTTTTAATAAATACAGTATTTCTAGGGGTAAAAAACTATATTTATTTGGGTTTAGGCTTACAATAGCAGGAAAATAATGAAAGAGCAAACTGGAATTTTTTTGTGACATCAAATTTAAAAACTGGGCCACGGTTTTATTTTGCCCCAGAAACTCACATTTATCATTTTCTGGATTGCTTCCGCAAGTAAAAGTGGAAGAAAAAAGAAATCATTTGTCCTGCATCAGATAGACTATTCTTGTCCATGAAAACTCTATCAAAGATTCTCAAATTTTACTTTCTCCTTCCCTGTTTCACCCTCATTAGATTCCATGTTAAGGGACAAAAATATAATTCAATAAAATTGAATTCAGTTCATTTCTGCCATCCGTCAGTGTCCCAACCCAGCAGCCTCTCCCCAGTCTTTCCTACCTGGCTTGTCTCACTTCCCCCAACAATGCTTTGGGCCCTATGCCCAAACCCAGACCTGGTAGCTGGCCTTAAAAGGACACCGGGGTCAATGCCATTGACGGCTGCTGAGAGGTCAAGGTCTTGGTTCTACAAGGTGATGGGTGTAGACCGAGAACGGTCTCTAACAGGTGGTAACGATGGGTGAAAGAAGACAGGGTAGTGACCCGGACTTAGGACTGACCTTCCCCTCTCTATCAGACAAAGTAGGTCCAGGAAGGTTTATTTTGACGGTTCGTTGGTGATTTTTTTTTAAATCGGTGTCAAAAGAATAACTTGGGCTTCTAACTCAAGCCAAATAAATCAAAATGAAATCCAAACGGCTGTGATGAAAGGAGATTTATTTATTCCCAAAAGCAAAGAGGTTTCCCTGAGAGCAGGGGAGGGTGCAGCAATAGGAAAAAATGAGGTAGAAAAAGTAGAAAAAGACTGTTTTATTGGGGAGCTTGTCCCTGGTGTTGGTTTTTAGTAAATACAGTATTTCTAGGGGAAAAAACTACATAGAATTAAATTCACAACTTTTAGTGCTTTTTTAACAATGCTCTTACAAAGCTATAGTCCTGGAGGTCACATTTATGATTGACATAAACTGCTATTTAATCAATTCATTAATGCAAATTACTTTATAAAAAATGCAGTGCAACTGAACCATCCTCGTTTTTGTACTTTCCATCATGGAAAACCTGCACAATATGGTCAGGTTTTACAGGAGCCCCTTAAAAGTACTAATAATATAACACAGTTCAGTGATCTCAACAGATTCATCAGATTCTTCTAATCCAAACAAAACTGAATTTGTTTGCTTATTTTCCTTTGTTTTCATGTTCCATGCCATCTTTTAAGAGGAAGGAAATGTCCTGGGTTGATGATATTACTTCCATTAATGGTCATTTGAGATGATGGGGAAGTACTGGACAAGCTGTTTCCAATACAGTCTTCTTTGTACTCAGTTATCGGGGCGGTGGCCACCTCTGGTTACTGTCCCGGCTACTGAATTTGTCTCCTCCTGTCTCACGATTTGGGGGGGGGGGGCGGAGAGAATGGTAGCGGTGGTGGATGTGTTCAGTTCATTTCTGTCATCCACCAGTGTCCCAACCCAGCAGTCTCTCCCCATTCTTTCCTACTGGCTTGTCTCACTTCCCCCGACAATGCTTTGGGCCCTGTGCAAAAGGGAGCAGAGCCTTTGCCCTGAAGAGAGCCAGTTGTGCACTTCCCTCTCTGAACCAGGCTTACAAAATGGCGTGCATTCCAAACCTGCATATCAGTTGGCATTGTGAAACCCGCTGAGCTCGGTGTTAGCAACATCAGCTGCTGCTTGAGCGCAGGCCATGGAAAGTGGGGAGAGCCAGAGCACCATGGGCAAGAGGGGATGGGAAGACCTCTCTCTCCTTCTCTCCCCTGCTTGTTTCACAAAAAGTTGCAACCCTCACAATCTGTCACTCCCAGTGGAGGAAAAAAGAAATCATTTGTCCTATATCAGATAGACTATTCTGGTCCCTGAAAGCTCTATCAAAGATTGTCAAATTTTACTTTATCCTTCCCTGTTTCACCCTGATTAGATTCCATGTTAAGGGACAAAAATGTAATTCAATAAAATTGTTGTGAATGATATGTTTAGGATTTTAAAAGATAAAGCACACAGGCTTCGCTGACCAACAGTGAGCCAACATTTCTGGAATGCCTTTTGTCTCAGGCAGATGATATAGGAATCACTTCTCAGGCAAATGTTTGTAAGCAGGAAAAAAAATGGCTAAAAGGAACAGGAAAAAAAAACCCCGCAACCCCCCTTTCCAATTTAGATACAAGTCCTAGGACAGAATGAGATTTGTGTCACCTGAAATATTCTTTCATTTTTGTTTTGTTTTGAGTTGCCCAGTTGGGATTATTCATGGGTAAAGAATTTTATTTATGTAAACATATTCAAAGCTACTTTCAGATGACCACACATGTGTACACAATTAAAACAAGCCCTATCTCCTTTCCTATTGAATTCAATTTAATTCAATTCCAATCCTGTTAGCTTCAAAAAAAATTATTACGCGGACACATCAACAGAACAGGTCGCATCCAAATTATCTGCGTATTTGATATTCTAACTTCCCATTCAGACAGACTACACTTACCTGCTGAATCCTGGGTGGGAAGAACAACAAAAATTTTCTTTCTTTATGGCTTTCCATGCCAAGTGGTTCAAATTGTTTTACTATCCAGGAGATTTCCGTCTCTCCAGGATCAACTAATGAACCTTACTTCATTCATTAGAATATCATTGGACTCAGAAGATTTACCTCTCTCTAATATCCCTGTTGCCTCCAGGGCTCCAGTTAAACCCTGTTGAGCACTATGCAACATACCAATGTAACAATCAGCTTGTCTCTCATCAGGAGATAAGACACAAACAGTCTATCTCACCTCTTTACTTTACTTTTCTTTGTCCTTTTTCCCCCAACAAAAATCCACTTACTATTTTACAAAAGATACTATAAAATATCCGAGATCCCCCTTGTCATAAAATGAGAGTATTCTAACTCTCTCTTTTCCTGGTTATCAAGCCAAATATGTACAGTACACCATCAACAAAAATAATCACAACGTTTATAACCAGTACGATAGCAGCCACTGAAAAGTTACAGCCTTTACACATTCAAAAGGCTTGGCTCATAGACAAACATACTCTTCTCCCTTCCTGGCAGGGCACGAGAATTCGGGTAGCCAGGGGGCGGGGAAGGAAAAGGAAAACTCCCACATTCTTTCAAGAAAGCCTATTTCCACAAACAATAAGTTTAACACTGCTAGCCACACAATTTCAAGCTTTTAAATATCACAAACAAATCTTCTAATGCAGCGTCATGGGGCACATGGCTTTCCACTGTCCTTGGTTAATAGCCAAAACCTGACAAGGGAGTGGGGGCTTCTTGAACAGTGTCGAGCGCACAGCCCTGGTTACGGCCAGATATAAGACGGGTTCACACATTCAATATTATTCACTCTCACCTTTCACACCTTTCACATCCCAGTTTTCAATATTATTCACTTTAATATTCAATTCAATTAAATGTTACTCAGTTCAACATTATTTGCTTTTACCTTTATGTGCTCCTGCTTCCCATAAAGCCAAGACTCTGGTCTATAGACCAGTGCACGCACTCTTGCTTATTAAGGTAACAGGGGACACAAGTAAGGGGAACCGTTCCTACCTATTTTAGCTTGACAGGTGCTCAATCATAGTTGACTAATACATGTTACTTGTTACTAGTTACCCAATTAGGTTAAACAACATTACTTTTTACCTGACTAGGCTAAAGAAAGAATGAATAAGCATCTGCCCAACTAGGCTACTCAGGTTGCTGTCAAAGATTGTGCCCAACTAGGCTAATCAAATAACTGTTCCCAACAAGGATCCTCAAGTTGCTGTAAGTATTGCTGTCCAATTAGGCTACGCATTCATATAATCAATACTTACAAACAACAACAGTTGGTTAGGCTGTGTTAGAATGGGGTTGGGAATTAGAATTCAGGACGTACCCTCCTCCCCATGGAGGTCTCGCTAAGGTTTTTGAGGTGGGAATCTTTTGGCAAGAGATAAAGTGCACTTATTTGGAAAACAGGTCCATATCCACCCAGATGACAGTGTTTCCATTGCTTTCTGGTAATTCCACTATAAAATCCATGGATATTTCTTTCCAGGGGACTGTGGGATTTGCCACTGGTTGTAACAGTCTGGGCGATTTCCCTTGCAACCTCTTAGCAGCTGCGCAAATTGGGCAGCTGGCCACATTTTTAAGGCTTCCACATTTTTGTGGTCCGTCCAGACCTAAAAAGGGATTTTATTCCCTTCAAGGAAATGGTGCCACATAAGTAACGACCATCTCACAGCGTATGCCTCTTTTTCCCACACGCCCCAGTGCTGTTCTGTTTCGGTCAGTTTCCTGGATGTATATGCGCATGGTTGCAATGCCCTTTCATCGTTTTCTTAGTGAAAATTCTTCCTTTTGATAGGTGTGATAACATGTCCTTTATGAGGGTATAGAGGGTATAGGTTACTTTCACTGATTGAATTAATGGTGCGGTAATCCATGCACAAGCGCAAAGTGCCATCCGACTTCTCTCTAAATAGGACCGGGGCGGCTACCTTAGGCTTGGCAGGTTAGATAAACTCCCTTTCTAGGTTTTTATTTATGAATCTTTCCATTTCTTCCTTCTCTTTAGGGCTCATAGAGTATAGTCTGGGCTTCGAGTGTTTTGCCCCGGGCTTGAATTCTATGGTACAATCTATGGGTTGGTGAGGGGGAAGCTCATCCGCCCTCTCCTCACTGAAAACTTCAGCAAAGTCTCAGTGTTCCTCCAGTATTTCAGGTATTATTTTTCCTCTCCCACTGATGCTTTCTCCGCTCCTGGGTTTGGTAGGGCTCCTTGGGGGTTTAAATTTGCACGATCCCCCTTTGGGAAATTGAGTTCTACCATCCTCCAATTTACCCAGGGGTTCCATTTCTTTAGCCAGTCCAGCCCTAGAACCACTGGGCATTCCATGCCTGGAGTCACTACAAATGTTATGTCTTCCTCTTGGTTCCCCAGGGATAGGTGGACTGGTAAAGTGACTAGGATAGCAGGCACTCTCCCTGCTATGGATCCTTCTAACTGGCCAAATGAGATCCTGCTATGCATGCCCGGATCCACCTGCCTATGGTAGAGGCGGATACCTTCTGCCCCATGGATGAAGGCTGGAAGGATACAAACAGGGCTTCAGACTTACAAAAGGCCACCGTGCGTTTGATATAACAACGCAAGGCTCTACGTACGTCCAATGTGTGCCATTTCCGTTCCAGATCGGACGGGGCAAAAGTTCAGGAGAACAACCTCCTGCGCCCTATGAAACACTGTGTTTATCTTAGAGATAAAGGAAGGGTCTAACCTAAGAACCACTCTGTCCTCGTGAAACGTGCACAGGTCTTTCCTGATAGATAAAACGGCCAGCTCCGAGATACGTCTGGCAGAGGTAATGGCAATCAGGAAGGAAACCTTGAGTGACAGGAATCGCAAGGAACAGGTTCTAATGGGTTCAAAGGGTGAGGCAGTTAGGGCCTGTAGGACCCGGGGTAGCTCCCATGAGGGATACCTGTAGACCACGGGCGGTCTGCTATTTGTAACTCCTTTGAGAAAGGAGCGGACCATGCAATGTTGAGATAAGGATTCTGATGTGTCCCAGGAGAGCACCGTGGAAAGGGCCGCTACCTGCCTACGAATGGTGTTGGCTGACAACCCCTTATTGATGCCTTCCAACAAGTAGTCTAAGACCTTTGGAATGGTCACTTCAGATAGATCCAGGGGGTTCCTGTCGCACCAGTGGCAGAAGTTCCGCCAAGTATGGTTATAAATGCGGTTAGTCGCAGGTCTTCTGGCAGCTTGAATCATGTCAATCACCCCTGATGAGTGTGACTCCTGAGTCAGGGTGATGCGTTCAAGTGCCAGGCGGCCAACTGGAGCCATTGGGGGTCTGGATGTTGTAGGGGCTCCTGCATTAATTGTATGTGGCTGTCGGGAATCCTCCACGGAGCAGATGTGGATAGGCTCACTAGGTCCGCGAACCACAGTCGTCTCGGCCAGTGAGGTGCAATGAAGATTAATTCTGCCTGTTCCTCCAGGATCTTCCTGACAACTGCTGAAAGCAGAGGCAGAGGGGGAAAGGCGTACAATAGGCCTTGCGGCCATGTGCAGCGTAGTGCGTCTGTCCCATCTGTCCCCCGAGAGGGGAAGTGTGAAAAGAACCTGGGAAGCTGGGGTTCTCCGGCGAAGCAAACAGGTCCAAGATCAGATGGCCAAACCTGTCTGTGATCTCTCTGAAGATATCCGCTTGTAGCCTCCATTCCGAGTGGTCCACTATTGACCTGCTGAGGAAGTCCGCCTGCTGGTTCACCTCTCCCGAGATATGCTTGGCCCTGATGGAAAGCAGGTTGTTCTCTGCCCAGGAGCTCAACGCCCGAGCCTCCTTCATGAGGGACCTGGAATGAGTGCCCCCTTGCCGGTTCACGTGAGCCTTTGCCGCCACATTGTCTGTGAGGACCAGCACATGTTTTCCCCCAATGACGGTGTGGAAGTGTCTGAGAGCCAGATGGATCGCCCTGAGCTCCAACCAATTTATGTTGTGCTGCAGGTCCGACTGTGACCACTGGCCCTGAGCCATCTGAGTTTGGAGGTGTGCACCCCAGCTGAAGAGGCTTGCGTCCGTGGTCATGAGAATACGATGAGGCACTTTGATGAGAGTCCCCTTGTGCATGGCTGAAGATGTCCACCAGTCTAGGGAGAGGAGCACCTGACAGGGAACCCGTACTAGTTGGTTGGAGGAGCTGGTGTGCAGTCTCTGGTAAGGGAGTAGGAACCATTGGAGGGTCCGGGCATGTAATCGGGCCCACGGTACTATTGCTATGCAAGATATTAACTTCCCCAGGAGCTGGGAAAGCAGAGCTAGCGTCACTACCCTGTTCCTGCAAACCTTGAGGACTAGGTCTCGGATGCTCTTGCGACGGTCCTCTGACAGAAACACGTGACAAGAGTCCGTGTCTACCACCGCACCCAGGTGTAACAGGCGGGTTGAGGGAACCGTCTGGCTCTTTTTGAAATTTATCGAGAATCCATGGTCCTGAAGAGTCCTGATCGTAAGGGCCAGATGCGATTGTGCGGTCGTGACAGAGGTTGATTGGATCAGGATGTCATCCAGGTAGCACTGGACGCGCACCGGAACCAATCTTAAGTGTGGTGCCAGAACCGCCAGGATCTTGGTGAAGACCCTGGGGGCGGAGGAGAGACCGAATGGTAGGGCCCTGTATTGGAAGTGGTGGTTGAGATGACAGAATCCCAAAAATTGGTGATGCTCCGGGAGGATGGGGATGTGTAGATATGCCTCTGTCAGATTGATTGAGGTCATGAGATCCCCTCACCTGACGCTGCCCAAGATGGAATGGAGCGTCTGCATTTTGAACTTCCGATACTGGAGATGGAAATTCAGGCCCTTGAGGTCGAGGATTGCCCTCCATCCCCCTGAGAACTTTGGGACTGCAAACAGGATGGAGTAATATCCCTGTCCCGCCTGGTCCACTGGGACCTCCTCTATGGCCTTGATGTTTAATAAATGCCGAATGGCATCTGTCATGAGCCCTCTTTTTATTGGGTTTCTTAGGGTTGGACAAGAGACGAAATGGTCTCTGGGTCTGGATATGAATTCTAGGGACAGACCCTCTCTTATGGTCTGCAGAACCCAGGTATCTGTGGTTGTGTTTTCCCATTGGCGTATGAACAGAGAGAGCCTTCCGCCAATGGGGGGGGGGTCCCCTTTAAATCACTTGGTGCGACAAAAGGGAGGTGATCTTACCTGCTGCGCATGCCCTGCGCAGTAATCAAGGAAAGAGGGAAGCATTAAATAACTCTGCCATGGGCTGGGAGTTTTGCGGAGGCTCCTCACAGTCTGACCACTGGTCTGCAGCCCCGTCATAATCTGAAGCGTTGGAAGAATCGGATTCAGGTTAGTGGGATGGCGAGGCCAAATAGGGGCGGTCTATTGTAGGCCATGATGAGACGGTAGGCGCAAAAGAAGACCTCGGGAGAGATGACGTTTGATGATGCCCCGATGAGGCCATGGCTTGAAGGACCGCCTGTGATATCATTGACTGCAGTTGGTTGGTGAAAGATGGCTCCAGAGGAGGGCGAAGCCCCGCTGTGGTCGGTGTGAAGGTCGCCGCGGGTGCCATGGAGGGTCCTGGCATTTTGAGATCCTCCCCAAAAAGGGGTGGATCTCCCTGACCAAAGGTCTGAACCAAGACCTGCTGTGGCTCCCTTTCAGGTGACCATGCTCTTGAAGAGGCGAGCGATTGTGGTCCCACTTCAGGAGCTGTAGGCGGGGGGAGTGGAGACGTATGTGCTTCCCCAGATGACAAACATTGGGCCTGGGAGAATTGCTTCTCTAGGGCTTGGTGCGTGCGATCGGCCTGCTTGTCGCTTGCCTTACTTGCCTTCCTGCCGTACTTGGATTTGGCCTTGGCCTTTCCCTTAGTCGCTTCTGAAGCAGGAGCGGTGTGACTGGATTGCTTGTCTGTGTCCAAAGTGGCTTAGTGTTGTCTGCCATGGTTGGTCGAGAGGCGTTCCAGATGCGGCTCTGGAACTATCTCGCTCTGCAAGAGACATCAGTTACCCCCCGTGGAAGGACTGACTGCGCGTGGATCAGCGTGCTCCGCCCACTGGGTAAGCTGGACTCACACTGAGCACTTCAAGGCGCTCGTCACCAAGGCAAATGTCCAGTTCTGTAGCCAAATTGGTGACGAAATCACACGCATCTCACAATAGTGGCAATGGTCAGAACCTTGCAAGCAGCCACTAGATGCAGAGTGGCAGAAGCTAAGGTGAGGTGCTAGGCAACCAGGGCCTAATAGAGTTGTTTCCAGTAAAGATCCACTGATCTTGATGTGACAAAAAATTTCTATTTCACTTGAAACAGTCAGCGCTTAATTAAAGAAAATGTGGAGTTGTTCTGTATAAAAGATCCACTCTGCTAAGGGAGGCTATCAGGGGCCTAATAGTATAAGGTTGCCGGCCGGCAACAGTAATTCAAAATGGCGACCGCAACTGTGAGGCAGCAGAATTGCTCTGGAATATTCCCAGGGGAATAGTTGGTGTGTCACAAGATGGCGGTCGCTCTCTTTCCTTGGGGGGGGGAACCCTTGGGATGGTATTAATTTGGATGGATCGTAGGCCTAGGCTTGATCTTGCAGCAGGCTGATTTTTTTTTGTCCTTAGTAACTAAAAGGGGGAAAAGGATGAATTCGAACTCTCCAGTTTGTGACTAACAGCCGTTAGGCGCAACTGTGATGGTGGCGACCTATCGGAGCCTTCGCTTCAGAAAAAGCAGCCGGTAAAAGTAAGCTTTTAAATTCAGGCCTCTTGGCCCTTATGGAGCAGTGAAACAGTACTTCAGGCTGCCAGCTCGATTAAGGGAAGCTCCGTTAACAAGCTAATGGCCGAACGGCGTCAAGATGGCGACCACGAGTGTTTGGGGCTCTGACGGAGGGAATCTCCGTTTGTTTTGCAATAATTTCCCCCGAACAACTGTCTGAGGCAAGGCCTGGGCTGGCTGCAGAGTTAAAGAAGCCAAAAAATCCCCCCCTAGAAGTTGTTCAATTCAGAGAGGGGAAGGAAAGAAATATTTTTTATTATTTAAAGGGGATAGGGAACAGAGTCCCCTGTAAGGGAGATAATTAGAGGCTGGGAGCCTCTAATTCTCCAGTCCTTGAGAATCCACTAATGGGTACAAACAACTACTATAGTCTAACCTGCCTGAAGAATCAGCTTTTGAGGAGTATGATGTCTCGGATCCTGACAACTGTCAGGGTCCCTGCCGGAGGGAGGGCTCCTCTTTCATGGTGGGTTCTTCATTCCCTGCCCATAGCCTCCAGGCACCCCAATGGAGAGGAAACCTTAAGTGTCGTTATCATATAAATGGCACCTCATCCCATTTCTCTCTACCTATTAACATCTACTGGGACCGGCCTTTGGAGAAAGCAACCAAAGCCACACAGACTGTGCTGCCCAAACCCAGACCCCATAGCTGGCCTAAAAGGACACGAGGGTCAATGCCATTGATGGCTGCTGAGAGGTCAAGGAGAACCAAGATGGTCCTCTACCCACTTCCGGCTTTTGCCAGAGATTCTACACCATAGCTACCCGCTTTCTTCTGTCCCATCACTGGGCCTGAATCCTGACTGGAAGGATTCTGCATCATTTTCTGAACGATAGAAAATATGCCTGCCTCATTTTCTGAACGATAGAAAATATGCCTGGAAGTCTGTTTCATCCAGGTCCTTAATAAAACTGCCAAGCAACCACTTTTTTTAAATCAGTGTCAAAAGAATAACTTGAGCTTCAAACTCATGCCAAATAAATCAAAATGAAATCCAAACGGCTGTGATAAAAGGAGATTTATTTATTCCCAAAAGCAAAGTGGTTTCCTTGAGAGCAGAGAAAAGTGCAGCAATAGAAAAAAATGAGGTAGAGAAAGTAGAAAAGGACTGTTTTATTGGGGAGCTTGTCCCTGGTGTTGGTTTTTAAAACAGTATTTCTAGGGGTAAAAAACTATATTTATTCGGGTTTAGGCTTACAATAGCAGGAAAACAATGAAAGAGCAAACTGGAATTTTTTTGTGACATCAAATTTAAAAACTGGGCCATGGCTTTTTTTTAGCCCCAGAAACTCACATTTTGCAATGGAGTTACACAAGGCACATTTTGTAGCATTCATATCATCTTCACCTTTTTTGGTACAAAGTATGTGCAGGAGTTATTAGTTCCATCAATGGTCATTTGGGATGATGGGGAAGTACTGAACAAGCTGTTTCGCATACAGTCTTCTTTGTACACAATTATCGGGGCAGTGGCCACCTCTGGTTACTGTTCAGGCCACTGAATTTGTCCTGTACTGCCCAAGGACTCCTCCTGTCTCACAATTTGGGGGGAGAGAAGGATGGCGGTTGTGGACATGTTCAGTTCATTTCTGTCGTCCGCCAAGGTCCCAACCCAGCAGCCTCTCCCCAGTCTTTCCTACCTGGCTTGTCTAACTTCACCCGACAATGCTTTGGGCCCTGTGCAAAAGGGAGCAGAGCCTTTGCCCTGAAGAGAGCCAGTTGTGCAACTCCCTCTCTGAGCCAGGCAGATTTTCTATTGGTCAGAAAATGATGCAGATTCCAAACCTGCCTATCAGTTGGCATTGCGATAGTGGCAGAGCTCGGTGGTGGCAACTTCAGCTGCTGATTGAGTGCAGGCCATGGAAAGTGGGGCGAGCCAGAGCAGCATGGGCAAGAGGGGAGGGGAGGACTTCTCTCTGTCTCTCTGACAGGATCAGCCTTTGAAGAAAGCAGCCAAAGCCGTGGGCTGGATTTCTCTCTGTTAATACCGATTGGGATCAGCCTTGGTGAAAGAAGGCAAATCATTGCAAGACCGTGCTGCCTGGCCCCAGACCCCATAGCTGGCCCAAATGGATACTTAACGGTCAATGCCATTGAAAGCTGCTGAGAGGTCAAGGAGAGCCAAGATGGTCCACAACCCACATTCTGAGATTCTCCACAATTGCTATCCCATCAATAGCTCTGAATCCAGACTGAAAGGCCATCCTGTTTTAGCCCAGATCCTCTCTGAAACTGCCAAGCAAGCATCTTTTTTAACACCTTCACTAAAAGAGAAGATATCAAATTTGAGGAAAATTGTCCATAAAGATGGGATCAAACTATGGTTTTTGATGGAGGGGTGGACCATGATCTCCTTAAAAGGCCTCAGGAATCTCTCCTCCTACAGTGAGGAATTTATGACTGCCTGGACCCACCTGCACTTGCTGCCCTGGAGACGTTCACCACCCAGGAGACACATGAGTCTGACAGGTGAATGCACTGATAGCATCACGTCATCTTCCTCAAGTTGATCAGGATCAAACTGTTCCCAGATAACCAAGCAAGATCTCACATCGACCTTTATAACATTAAAAGCTATCCATAAGAAAAAGAGTCTAGAAGGATAGAAAAGCCACCCCCCAAAAATGTACTCATCCCTAAGAAAGCAATTCTATAAATAACAGATACAGCCTCAGATTCTAGTAGATGTCTAGTAGATCTCCTGGCTTAGGCTTCAGCTCTTTTCTTAGCCATACTTTAAGATCTAGCAAAGCTGGGAGGGTACATGACAATGTTTATCTATCTAGCATTGCATCAGGAGACAAGAGTTGGAAGCAGCCTGGATTTCTCAAGCCTCTGTCCCCAATCTATGCCCCCACAGCCTCCAGGCACCCCAACAGAGAGGAAACCTTAAGTGTCGTTATCATATAAATGACACCTCATCCCATTTCTCTCTACCTATTAACATCTACTGGGACCGGCCTTTGGAAAAAGCAACCAAAGCCACACAGACTGTGCTGCCAAAACCCAGACCCAATAGCTTGCCTAAAAGGACACGAGGGTCAATGCCATTGATGGCTGCTGAGAGGTCAAGGAGAACCAAGATGGTCCTCTACCCACTTCCGGCTTTTGCCAGAGATTCTACACCATAGCTACCTGCTTTCTTCTGTCCCATCACTGGGCCTGAATCCTGACTGGAAGGATTCTGCATCATTTTCTGAACGATAGAAAATATGCCTGCCTCATTTTCTGAACGATAGAAAATATGCCTGGAAGTCTGTTTCATCCAGGTCCTTAATAAAACTGCCAAGCAACCACTTTTTTTAAATCAGTGTCAAAAGAATAACTTGGGCTT
This sequence comes from Protobothrops mucrosquamatus, assembly GCF_001527695.2. Classification (NCBI taxonomy): domain Eukaryota; kingdom Metazoa; phylum Chordata; class Lepidosauria; order Squamata; family Viperidae; genus Protobothrops; species Protobothrops mucrosquamatus. Next base: position 4,910,081 of record NW_015386388.1, read on the forward strand.
CAAACTCATGCCAAATAAATCAAAATGAAATCCAAACGGCTGTGATAAAAGGAGATTTATTTATTCCCAAAAGCAAAGTGGTTTCCTTGAGAGCAGGTTAGAGTGCAGCAATAGAAAAAAATAAGGTAGAAAAAGTAGAAAAGGACTGTTTTATTGGAGAGCTTGTCCCTGGTGTTGGTTTTTAATAAATACAGTATTTCTAGGGGTAAAAAACTATATTTATTCGGGTTTAGGTTTACAAGAGCAGGAACACAATGAAAGAGCAAACTGGAATTTTTTAGTGACATCAAATTTAAAAACTGGGCCATGGCTTTTTTTTAGCCCCAGAAACTCACATTTTGCAATGGAGTTACACAAGGCACATTTTGTAGCATTCATATCATCTTCACCTTTTTTGGTACAAAGCATGTGAAGGAGTTATTAGTTCCATCAATGGTCATTTGGGATGATGGGGAAGTACTGAACAAGCTGTTTTGCATACAGTCTTCTTTGTACACAATTATCGGGGCAGTGGCCACCTTGGTTACTGTCCGGGCTACTGAATTTGTCCTGTACTGCCCAAGGACTCCTCCTGTCTCACAATTTGGGGGGAGAAAATGGTGGCGGTGGTGGACGTGTTCAGTTCATTTCTGTCATCCGCCACTGTCCCAACCCAGCAGCCTCTCCCCAGTCTTTCCTACCTGGCTTGTCTAACTTCATCCGACAATGCGCAGGCCATGGAAAGTGGGGGTGAGCCAGAGCAGCGTGGGCAAGAGGGCAGGGGAGGACTTTTCTCAGAGAGAGAGAGAGAGAGAGAGAGAGAGAGAGAGAGAGAGAGAGAGAGAGAGAGACCCTCCCCTGCTTGTTTCACAACTCTCCAAAGCAAAGATAAACTAATAGCGTATCTATTTAGTCTTACGTACTTCAGGATTTTGGAGCAATATGTCAACATTGTTCAATGGAATAAATTATCTCACATACAGGTAATATATGATACATCAATAAAAATATACATATTACCGCATACCAATAATTACAAACATACAGATGAATACACAGTTTTGTTTTCAATCATCCCCTGTTCCATTTAGTTAATATATAACATCAGTCCCAGTATAAATTCAATCAATTGTATTGTGGCTCAGTGATGACAATCTGGTAACTGATATGCAGGTTGGTCTTGTCAGCATATCTGGTTACTGTCCAGGCTTCTGAATTTGTCCTGAACTGCCAAGGCCGCCTCCTGTCTCAAGATTCAGGAGGGAGAGAATGGTGGCGGTGGTGGGTGTGTTCAGTTCACTTCCGTCTTCAGCTAGTGACCCAACCCAGCAGCATCTCCAGCAGCCGTCAGTCAATAGGGGACCTAGGTACAATATTAGCCATCTTTTTTAGCATATTCCACGTGATACAGTCCATCTGTACGATGGAGCAAGAAATCCTTTTGCAGAACAAAAATGTAAATAGAAGGCCAATTATCCCCACAAGTTACTACCCTCACAATCTCTTCCGCCCGGTCTTCCACAAGTATTTCCTGGAAGTTCACTTAATAGGGTTTTTCTGAAGTGTAATTAGCCTGTAAGTACATTTCAAATACATGGACCATCAACAAGAAATACACATAATAAATGAATGAATACAAATAATTACATACGTACAAATCAATATCCAAATGTTCACCATCCCACTGTTCCATTAAGTTTTAATATAGCATTAGTCCTAGGTCAAAGTCAATCAGTTATATGGTAACGCAGCAATGCCCCAGTCTTGTAGCTGAAATGTTGATCAGTCCATTCAGTATCTGTAATAATCAGCAGGAAAAGCGTAGCCAAGTCCATTGTATAGATTTCAGTAGAATTCTTCCCAAAGTGGCTCTGGTTTCTCCACACAAGTTCCTATTAAAATCTACTGAATCAAAAGACAATCATTAGTCATTAGTTCCAGGGAGCCAGGGTTCCATTAGCATTCACCACCAATCTATTGGTATTTCTGTTCAGATTCCATATTGACGTTATCAGGCCTTTTCTGTTCTGTTGCTATAACTCTCAGTTGTCCAGCAGGGAAACAGGTTCTTCCTTCCACACGCGGGATATGCAAACCCTCTCCGCCAGGGGTTTCACTTGCATTGACTAGGTGAGATGCTTGGCTTCCCTTGCTTGAATGACCCTGGTCAGACAGGAGACAAATCAGCTGTTTAAAAAACTTACAAAAAAAACTATAAATGCCAAACTGAGTTGGGCTGTTTCCAGCCTCAGAATCTGACAAGATACCTGGACATCGGCCTATTGCCACAGGTGCCAGAGAAGTCACAGGTACCGTGAGTGCAAGCCACAACTCACCAGAATCTGAAGTGTCCACCTTCTTTTTGCCATGATNTATATAATCATGCAATGTAAGATGAATCGGGAGAGATGAGCATATCAGTATAATTACAGAGCATGCTCCCATACTGTGATAGGACTATATGCAGCCACCTATACCAAGGCAAGGTTGGAACCCACCATTACTTGTGCTGTGAAAGTATTTAATTCTTTCAAATTTCTTAATTCCCAGAATGAGATCCTACAAAGCTGGGAAGCTACATGAGAATGTACCGTATATACTCGAGTATAAGCCGAGTTTTTCAGCACATTTTTTGTGCTGAAAAATGCCCCCCTCGGCTTATACTCGAGTCAGCGTCTCAAGAACTGAGGAAAATTAGTACCGTAGTTCTTTTGGGGGGAGGGAGGGAGGGAAGTCTCCTGCTCGGCTGCTTGCTTGACTTGCAGCTGATTTCCGGGGAAAGCCTCTTTACAGCAGGCTGCCTTTGTGAAGCACTGCCTCCCTCCATTCATCTCTTTGCTGCTGGAGAAATTTGCAATTGCCCATGCGAGAGGCAGATGACAAGGAGAGCGGAGTAGCTGCCTCATTTCCCACCCTAGGCTTATACTCGAGTCAATATTTTTTCCCAGTTCTTTGTGGTAAAATTAGGTGCCTCGGCTTATATTCGGGTCGGCTTATACTCGAGTATATACGGGTATTTATCATTTTCTGGATTGCTTCCACAGGTAAAAGTGGAAGAAAAAAGAAATCATTTGTCCTGTAGCAGATAGACTATTCTTGTCCATGAAAGCTCTATCAAAGATTGTCAAATTTTACTTTCTCCTTCCCTGTTTCACCCTGATTAGATTCCATGTTAAGGGACAAAAATGTAATTCAATAAAATTGTTGTAAATGATATGTTTAGGATTTTAAAAGATAAAGCACACAGGCTTTACTGACAAACAGTGAGCCAACATTTTTAGAATGCCTTTTGTCTCAGGCAGATGATATAGGAATCACTCTTTTTTATATATAAAGATTTTATTGATTTTCTTTTACATACATATGTTAATTTTTCAACCAACAAGCTGTCCCCAATCTGTGCTCCATAGCCTCCAGGCACCCCAATGGAGAGGAAACCTTAAGTGTCGTTATCATATAAATGGCACCTCATCCCATTTCTCTCTACCTATTAACATCTACTGGGACCGGCCTTTGGAGAAAGCAAACAAAGCCACACAGACGGTGCTGCCCAAACCCAGACCCCGTAGCTGGCCTAAAAGGACACAAGGGTCAATGCCATTGATGGCTGCTGAGAGGTCAAGGAGAACCAAGATGGTCCACTACCCACATCCGGCTCTTGCCAGAGATTGTCCACCATAGCTACCCACTTTCTTCTGTCCCATCACTGGGCCTGAATCCTGACTGGAAGGGGAGAGATAGTCTGTTTCATCCAGGTCCGTCTAAATAAAATTGCCAAGCAACCACTTTTTTAAATCAGTGTCAAAAGAATAACTTGGGGTTCTACCTGAAGCCAAATAAATCAAAATGAAATCGAAATGGCTGTGATGAAAGGATATTCATTTATTCCCAAAAGCAAAGAGGTTTCCCTGAAAGGGTGCAGCGATAGAAAAAAATGAGGTAGAAAAAGTAGAAAAGGACTGTTTTATTGGGGAGCTTGTCCCTGGTGTTGGTTTTTAGTAAATACAGTATTTCTAGGGATAAAAAACTACATTCATTCTTGTTTAGGCTTACAAGAGCAGGAAAACAATGAAAGAGGAAACTGGAAGTTTTTTAGTGACATCAAATTTAATAACTGGGCCACGGCTTTATTTAGCCCCAGAAACTCACATTTTGCAAATGAATCGCACAAGGCACATTTTGTAGCATTCATGTCATCATCGACTTTTTTGGTACAAACGAAGCACGTGCAGGCATTATTAGTTCCATCAATGGCCATTGGGATGATGGGGAAGTACTGGACAAGCTGTTTCACATACAGTCTTCTTTGCACTCAATTATCGGGGCAGTGGCCACCTCTGGTACTGTCCGGGCTACTGAATTTGTCCTGTACTGCCCAAGGACTCCTCCTGTCTCACGATTCGGAGGTGGCAGTGGTGGATGTGTTCAGTTCATTTCTGTTATCTGCCAGTGTCCCAACCCAGCAGCCTCTCCCCAGTCTCTCCTACCTGGCTTGTCTCACTTCATCTGACAATGCTTTGGGCCCTGTGCAAAAGGGAGCAGAGTCTTTGCCCTGAAGAGAGCCAGTTGTGCACCTCCCTCTCTGAGTCAGGCAGATTTTCTATCGCTCACAAAATGGCACGCATTTCAAACCTGCCTATCAGTTGGCATTGTGATACTGGCAGAGCTCGGTGGTGACAACTTCAGCTGCTGATTGAGTGCAGGCCATGGAAAGTGGGGAGAGCCAGAGCAGCATGGGCAACAGGGGAGGGGATTTTGGAACAACATGTCAACATGTCAACATGGTTCAATGGGATAAATTATCTCACAAGGTTTGTTCCCCAGGGCAGCCAAGAAGGCCTCTGATGCAGGCAGGCTGGCTGGCTGGCTAGCAGGCCGAGCTGATTAGCCCAACAAGTTACAACCCTCACAATCTGTCACTCCCAGTCTTCTGCAAGTTTTCCCTGGAGTTTCACTGGGGGTTCACTTAATGTTTTCTTTGCACATACAGGTGATTATACGATAGATCAATAGCTTTCTTCTGTTCTATCACTGGGCCTGAATCCTGACTGAAAATGGAGAGATAATTTGTTTCATCCAAGTAACCACCTTTTTTATCACTGTCAGAGGAATAACTTGGGATTTCGACTTGAGCTAAATAAATCAAAATGAAATCCAAATAGCTGTGAGGAAAAGAGACTAATTTATTCACAAAAGCAAAGACGTTTCCCTGGAGGGGAGAGTAGCAACAGAGAATTAGGTACAAAAGGACTGTTTTATAGGGGAGCTTGTGGGTTTTCAGTAAATGCAGTATTTCCAGAAAAAAACCAACATAAAATTAAATTCACAATTTTAATGTTTTTTAATAATGTTGTTTTTAATAAGGTGGCTACAAGGCCATTAATCCTGCAGACTAACCATTACTGTACAAGACCTTGTTGCCCAGCCCCAGACCCCGTAGCTGGCCTAAATAGATACTTAAAGGTCGATGACACTGAAAGCTGCTGAGAGGTCAAGGAGAGCCAAGATGGTCCACAACCCACATTCTGAGATTGTCCACAATTGCTGTCCCATCAATAGCCCTAAATCCAGACTGAAAGGCCATCCTGTTTTATCCAGGATCCTCTCTGAAACTGCCTAGCAAGCATCTTTTTTAACACCTTCACTAAAAGAGAAGATAGCAAATTTGATGAAAATTGTCCATAAAGATGGGATCAAACGATGGTTTTTGATGGAGGGGTGGACCATGATCTCCTTAAAAGGCCTCAGGAATCTCTCCTCCTGCAGTGAGGAATTTATGACTGCCTGGACCCACCTGCACTTGCTGCCCTGGAGACGTTCACCACCCAGGAGACACATGAGTCTAATTGACAGGTGATTGCACTGATAGCACCTTGGTCTCCTTAAGAGACCTCAGGAATATCTCCTCCTGCAGGGAGGAATTTATGACTGCCTGGTCCCACCTGACTTTCACCAGCCAGAAGGACATGAGTCTAATTGACAGGTGATTGCACTGACAACATCCACTTCCTCAAGTCAAGCAGGATCAAATTGTCCCCAGATAACCAAGCAAGATCTTTCTTCAGGCATCTCACATGGACTTGCATAACTTTAAAAGCTATTCATAAGGAAAAGTGCCTACAAAGACAGAATACCCTTAAAAAATAAAATTAATAATAAAAAATAAATTGTACTTATCCCTAAAAAGGCAATTCTATAAATACCAGATACAGTGGATTCAAATGTAAATTCCAGGCCCCTAAATTTGGTTGTTAGACTCAAAGATGTGTCAATATTTAGGTAAGATTTTAAAATACATAGAGCTCAGCTGTAATTAAATTGATTCAGAATAAGGTTGTCAAACTGGCGGCCTGCGGGCCAGATGCGTCACGTGCAGACCATGCCCACCCCGGATCTGCAAAGGCAAAAAACGTCACAATACATCACAATACATCATGTGACACGATCGAGTTTGACACCCATGATTCAGAAGATTTCAAAAGTCAATATACAATTTAAACCAAGGATTTTTTTTTCTTTTGGGATTACTGACAAACAGATTAAAAGATGTTATCAAATTCTGCTTTTATAAATAATAAGACTGGCATGACTTTTTTTTTTAATAAAGTTAAAAATATTTCAGCTGTAACCATTTATAATATTACTTGGGCATAAGAATGGCAATATATTGCCTTGTTTAACAATTATATTATACTGAAATATAATAGCTATATAGCTGATATTTGCATAGATGAGTATATCCAAGCTATAATCTAAATGAACAGTTGCAGTTACTAGTGTATCAGTGCATTTAGTACTAATTGCAGATTCTGAATGTTCTTCAAACAAAGAAATGCTCTAAGGCCAATTATGTTTTTTGGGAATTAATCTCATTATTCTATTACAAATTATATTCATGTTTCATTATAGAACATAAGGTCTAATCATTGCTCTATTAAGGCTTGGATATATAACAAATTTGTCAGTGTCCTTACCAACCCCTGGTTCCCACAGAAGACAAGTGGTCGATGTCAAGGTGGCTAGAAAACGGAACAGTCTGACCAGTGTTTATTCACAGTAAAACAAAGTCAGTGCTGGGAGTGATCTTCTCCCAGCGCCTTACATGCAGTCCATTCCCTCAGGTTCACTCCCCATCCAGCTAGCCAGCGTCTGGTGAGTAACTTGAAAAGCAGCAATGCAGGCCCCCTGGCTCTCCTTTCTGGTCTGCTGTTCAGTCCTTGCTGCTGGGTGTCGTTCCTGCGCCACTCAGCTGTTTGTCAGCAGCGTGGCTGCTCAGCTGTTCAGCGGTTTCACAGCGCAGGTATGACCATTCCCAGCTTCTCCCCGGGTGTTGTCCCTGCCACCAGCCTCAACCGGGGGTTCCTGTGCCGAACAGCTGTCTGGTGGCCGACCGAGGGTCCTCCTAAGCATTCAGCATTCAATGTTGTCACCATCAGCTGTTCAGCAGCATTGCTGGCTTCCCTGGATATCGTCGTCTCCCTCCCCTCTCCCGTTAATGTCAAGCCCACGGGGCTTGACAGGCGGACCCCTCTACCAGGGCTCCACCTGAAAGGCAAGGAGAAACTTGTGATCATTCACCCACTGTGGCAGATGGTTCAGCTGACCCCCCCTCCTGGTTTACTGGGACACTGCCGGTGAAACTTGCTTAACAATCGGGGGGGCTGGACGTCCATTCCCCCCATCCAGGATGCCCTCTGTAACAGGGTATCCCTTCCACCATACCAGGTACTGTAGCCGACCCTGTCGGACTCGGGAGTCCAGGACTTCTTTGATCTTGTAACAGTCTCCTGTGACAGGACCCAGTACCCTTTTCACGGACCTGAAGGAGGTTCCCTCCACCAGTTTCAGTAGGCTACAGTGGAAGACCAGGTGTATCTTCCCCAGGAACTGGGGTAGCTGTAGTCATATGGCTGCTGGGTTGATAACCTACGTGATCCAGAATGGCCCTAGTAGGGCACCCGCAGGCGTAAGTACTTAGTCAATAAGTACACCATGTCTCCCACCTGAAAGGGCATTTGGGGTTTCCTTTTCTTGTTTGCCTGCGCCTTTGTGACTTCCTCTGCTCTTATTAAAGCTTTCTTTACATTTCCCCAAACCTCCCCAATGTGAGCTATCCAATTGTGGGGTTGACAGGGAGAGGGGTCCCACTGAGAACACTGGGGGATCAGGACAAAGTCTAGGCCATGTACCATCTGGAAGGGGGCAAAACCAGTGCTGCTGTGCACCATGTTATTGTAGTAGTTTCACCCAGTCCTTCTGTTGGTAGGAGATGTAGGACCGCAGATATCGCTCCACTGTTGCTTTGGCCCGTTCTGCTGCCCCATTAGTGCTGGGATGAGCTGAGCTGAGGCCTTGGGATGATCCGATGAAATGGACGAACTCACACCAAAAGCGGGCCATGAACTGCACACCCCCCCCGATCCGAGATGATCCATTGGGGCACTCTGTGCAGGCAGTAGACCTATGTGATGAATAGTTTGGCCAGCTTACAAGTGGACAGCAACCCCTTGCATGGACCAAAATGGGCTTGCTTGGAAAAGAGGTCGATTATCATCCAGATCACTGTATAACCATGGTTCTCCGGCAGCTCCACGATGAAGTCCATCGCTATATCCTCCCGTAGCCGGGTCGTGTCCACTACCTTTTGCAGCAACCCTGGCAGCCTCCTGGTATGGGGCTTTGTGGTGGCACACACAGGGCAGCCCCACCAGATGCAGGGTTTAAAGAAACTCAAAGTGCCCCGCCTGCTTCACATCATGGCACCTTTGTAACACCCTCAGTCTTATCGCCAGTGGGACATATAGCTTGTCACCCTTGCAAGCCAGCCCATCCCTCTTAGTCAGCAGGGCTTAGTCCAGTAGCCAGGGATTGTCCTGGGTTGCTTTATGCAGCTCCTAGACCAGGTTGATTACTGGCTTGCGTGCAACCACCTGCGCTGCTGCTTGCCTGAAGGGAGGAATAATGGCTTGTACCACCTCCTCCTGCTTGCTATTGTATTGGGGCATTCGTGACAGCGCGTCTGCCAAAAAGTTCTTACCCCCTGGCACATATTTCAACTGAAAATGAAAATGTTGAAAGTATTGACCCCATCGTATGTGTTTTGGGGACAGGCGCCATGGTGTCTGCAAAGCCTCGAGATTTTTATGGTCCATCCAAACCTCAAATGGCTCTTTCGCTTCCTCCAGGAAATGTCGCCAAGTTGACAATGCCCACCATACTACAAATGCCTCCTTCTCCCATATTGTGCATGCTCATTCTGTGTCTGTCAGCTTATAGGAAGTGTAGGCACAGGGCTGTAACATGTCCATTCCTCTGGAGCAAAATAGTGCCCACTGCGACATCACTGGCATCGGCTTGTATGACAAATGGCAGGTCAGGGTTCAGATGTAGTAAAACTGGCTCCCTTGTGAAAAGGGCCTTCAGATCCTCAAATGCCTTCTGACAGGCCAAAGTCCATGCTGGTGGTTGACTGGGGCATGGCTTGACCGCTGTCTGTTGGGTGTGGAGCAGATCCGTAAAGGGTAGGGCCACCGTAGCAAATGAGGGGATGAACTGCCAGTAGAAACTGGCAAATCCCAGGAAACTCTCCAGCTGACGGCAAGGTCCGTGGTGCCTGCCACTCTAGCATGGACCTGACTTAGCAGGGTCCATCTCCACCCCTTCCCCTGACATCCGGTACCCTAGATAGTCCAACCAGGTTTGGTGGAACTCACACTTGGATAGTTTCACATACAGTAGCTTTTCTAGCACCTGTCTTACCAGTCGGACGGGTTCTGTCATATTGGAGGTGTAGAACAATATATTATCCAAATACACGAGCACCCGATAGTATGTCTTGTGGTATCTTCTAAACTGGCAAATCTAATGGGCTGACATCAAACCTGACATGTTTTTCATCCCTTCTATTTGTACCAAAGAGAGTTAAAGCAGAGCCAGCTTAAGTTTCTTTCTTCAGTGTTCTTCCTTTCCTGGACAGAATTCATGCACTGCTTCTCCAGATCATTTCTGTAGGTTCTCTAGGGACCACCTGCACAGACCAAGACTTCAGGCTAGATTGACAAGTTTTTTAAAAAAAAGTCCTAAGAGAAAGCAGTAGCAAACTAGTACTATGTATACTAAGAAGAATACATGGATTAATTAGATTTCATTTTGTTTTACTTAGCTTTTTTTAATCCCCTACATTACAACAGGCAATATAATATTTATAGCACAAAGGCATTTTACAACTGCCAGGAATCTGTTGGCCCCTTGCCTGATTTTAAAGATTTATTGTATCAGGTTTGGCAACCAATCAAAGGAAAAGCATTGAGATAGCTAATAATGGAAGTCAAAATAGTTTTTTAAATGCATGCAGAGGCAGGTCTAGGTGTCTTCCTTTTAATCTATACAGTTGATAAGAGATTTGACATTAGCTCTGCTGGGAAAAGGCTAATTAACACATAAACTAGCAGATAAACTATTTTAATACAACTATTTATAATGTATAAATATTTTATCCTTTTTGTATATTTTGCTTTCCAGTTTAATTATTGCTGGATGTTTCTCTCTAGATTGCATTCCTCCGGAATCACTAAGCTAGAGAGACATCTGTAGACAGCTGACTAATTTGGCTTTTTCTCGATTGCACCTTTGGAAGAATAGTTGTATCTGGTACTTCCAGAGACACCACGAGGAGATATATTCATGTATTATATTTCTACATTAAAATATAAAGGAATAGACATACGAAAAGCAAAGAGAAAAAAGACAAATGTTTTGTCAGAAAGATCATAATATCTTAGGATATATCCTCAAAGGTTTTCTTGGAATCCTTTCTGTATCTTTTTCAGGTTTTCTAAGCAGAATTGGTTGTACATTGGTTGTAAATTTAAGACTCAGTTATGAGCGCCCTCTGCAGATTATAATCCACACAGCAAGTCCAAATATTTAAGGTGTGTCAAAGAGCAGCAATGCTTAGTAGATGGAAGCATAAAAAGCAGATGTTAAGCATTTATTCAAAGTTCTTATTTAATTTTGTTCAGAAGCTTTGGATATCACTTCGGTATCCAACTAACGCAGATGGATGCTCCCTTACATGGCTACCAGACATTGTAGTTTAGCAAAATGCCATACTCCCTCATTAGGCCTCTGTATTTGAAATGGTTAGTTTTACCAATACTGTGATAGAAAAAGACATGTATAGCATTCTTATTGGTGTGATCCATAATATAAATAGGAGGGTTTTGACCAGTCATTAGACTTTAGATTTTTTTATTATAGAAGCCTGGCACTCTAACAAATTAGCCATCAATAGACACATAGACATTAACAATATCTATTGACTATGCAAAAGGGACTATCATCCAGCCCAAAAAGAAACAAAAAGATCCAAGCAACCGGCACCCAGAACAGCATAGATTAACTCCAAGTTTCACATCAGACCAACAATCAAGTAAACAACACCCCAATGAAAAAACTGCCAAAGAAGCCAACAGTAAACAGCCCAACCAAAGAACTTTAAGACCACCCCCACTCACACTGACAGGGCAAGTCACTAGAGATCAGAACAGAATGGAACGGAACAGAACAGAATGGAATGGAACAGAACAGAAGGAAGGGATTTGGAGGTCTTTTAGTCCAACCCCTCAGTATAAACTGAGAGCAAACCCCATGCCTTACTAGCACTAATGACATGGTATTACCTAGTTTGGGTAATGAAATGTTTGCAAGAAAACAAGCAAGCTCAGAAAGCACCAAGGACCCCTCATTAATAATATTTTTGCTTAAAATATAATAGATTCATTGCAAATGTATTAATTTCCAATAAATCTAACTCCTTTTTTCTGGCCTAAGAACTTTAATTTGTTTCTGCTGCCTCTAAATAAAGACAGAAATTACTATACCCAAAGCAATCTTATTTGCATTTATATATGCTGTTGGTATGCAGCCAAAGATTATTTAATACCGTAATTATAAGCCAAGCTCATTAACAGTCCAACCCATTTTAGAAATTTCTAAATGAAGAAGTCCATTGACTCCTTCGGACTCCTTTGGAGTGGTCAAGTGAGAGACTGAAGGAGAAATCATAGATGGGGCCATGACAGCTATTCATGTACGTCTTTTTACCCATATTTTACCCCTATTCCAATCCCTTACATAATGATCCACAGAGCTTAAGTTGAAACTATCTTTTTGCAGAATCCAGATCAGGATAATTGGACACTGGGTAAAGAGGTCTTAAACAAAGATTTTTCCCAGCCATTTTGACTCAGTTGGCTGTTTTCATACAAAGCTTTTAAAAAAGAAAAGTTCTTCTTCTTCTTTTCAAACTTTCAAATAACTATG
>NW_015386388.1:4922483-4953679 GCF_001527695.2 Protobothrops mucrosquamatus
GCATCAATATGATAAATCTTCAGAGTCAGTTAAACCTACAATTGGTGAGAGTCAGGAAGAGATAACATAAAGAAAGGATGTAAAGGAAATATGTAGGCAAAAATAGCTGGGTCTGAGAAAGGAAGAAGAGAAGCCATAAAATATATAGGAAATGGCTAGCCAGGAAAAGACAGGATGGAGAATAGGAAAAGACAGGATGAAGAATAGGAAAATAAACTGAATAAGATAAGAGAAAAGGCACACTGAATTGAAAAGCAGTGTGGGGACATAAATATCTACTGAGTTTAAAATAATTTAAATGTCTAATTTTTCTTATTCTTATTGTATATGTAAATATGATTTAATATGTCATCAGGAAATGTGTATAGGCGGTCGGAAAGAGTGTAACCTCATACTACCTCAGCCAATGGGGAAAGAGGAGGGATGTAGTGGCCGGTGATAGGGATGAATAAAAGAAGGAGATATTTTGGGTTAAAACTTTGGAGAGAACCAAGCTTTGATAGCTTCTCTCCCCGCTTATTGCAATAAACGAAACAAAAGGCCTTCACTGTGTCTTGGCTGGTTATTGGTCAGGCGAGCTTGCCTCTGGTCACGAAGGAAAGTAGCCAGGAGCACATAACAATGCCAAGCTTCATACTCTTTCCTCTCTATAGGTGAGATAATTGAGTTTCCTTTAATTATGTTGTCAGCCTAGTACATATCAAGGGCCTATATGCCTTCTGATGACAATGGATATTTTCCTTAAAGTTGCTCATTTCATTCCCTGCCACGGCTCCCCTCTGTTTATTCAGAAAGTTTGCCAAAAGCATAGGTTGCCAATCATTCCATTTCCGACAGGCACACAATTAGCTGAACATGTTGGGAAAGGCTCTTATTCAGTTATTGTTTGTTTACCTCCATATAAAAGAAATGCCACCTCAGAACACAACCTTCCTTGCTATGTAAACTACCAGCAAGATAACAGACAGGTCTTTCACTTAGGGCTGAGTTTACATATAACAATTAGCTTGTGCCTCTATTCAAGCACTGCCATTTCATGCCAATTATGGCTAGTATCTGTGCTTTCTGCCAAATGATTCACAACCCTCTCTGTTCAAAGCTATCTTATTTTCTTTAGGAACAGCAAAATGCATTAAATGTCCTCAAGGCACAAATGGAGCACAGCTCTATTTGGACACAGTTAGAGGAAAGCCATCTTTCACCTTCAGTATAAAATATAAAATGCAATTTTATGTCTATATCCTAACTAGCGCAAGACAGAGAAGGTCAGCATATTTCCAAACACAGCAGACAGCTAAGTCCCCCACTTCACAGAAGAAGAAAAAAATATTCTTCCTCAAAACTTAAATGTGCTGAGGCCTACTTTGCAGTTTAATACAAGGCTTCATTTAAAGAGAGCCTTTCCAACAAACAAACGTAATACTCGACTTACGACCACAATTGAGTTCAACATTTCTGTGACTAATCAAGATAGTTGTTAAGTTAGTTTTACCCCATTTTACAATTTTTTGCCATAGTTATTCAATGACTCATTGCAGTTGTTAAGTTAGTAATATGGTCGTTAAGTGAGTCTGGCTCCCCCACTGACATTGTTGATCACCTCGCAAGAGGTGATCACATGACTCTGGGATACTGCAACCATCATAAATATGAACCAGTTGCCAAGCATTCAAATTTTGATCATGTGACCATGGGGATGCTGCAACAGTCGTTAAGTCCCTTTTTTTCAGTGCAGTTGTAATGTTTGAATGTTTGTAAGTTGAGGACTACTTGTAAATATAAAGCCTAATTTCAGTTTACTGGACAACAATATTGCCAACTATATTGGCAAGGTTGACAAACTCCAATTTCTTTTCATTAAAACAAGATCATATATCAGGATCCCTGTAGCACGCCTTCTCTATAGCAGCACCTCCATCTGGAATAGGCCTCCCCCCCCCCCAAATCGGGATCCTCCTATTCTGCTGGTGTTTTGAAGGGTCTTGAAGACCTGACTCATTGCCAGGCTTTGGTAAGGATGACTGATGCTCCCTATTCAAGTTAAGCGGGTTTGTTTCTTTTCATTCCCATCTGGTTTTCTCTCTTTTGATTTTTGTCACTCTTCTCCTTTTCCCTCTACATTTTTATCCATCACTGTAATTTTTTTTTCTTGGTTTAATATTTTTTATCTCTAAATGTTCAGGATTGTTGGGATCAGGCAGTGTATATATTGTGTCCTGGGCCTGTTGAGGAAAATCAGCAGGCCCAGAAAGGTTGTAAAAGCTGCCCGGGACCAGACTGAACGGCGCCAGCCTTGTGCGCATGCGCAGGGTGCGAAAAACGCTGCCTTCCTATTGGTTAGCACTAGCTGGGTTCCTCACCCTATAAAAGGCCTACGAGCCTTTTTCTCTTTGCTTGGAGTTGGAGAAGGAGAATAAAGGTTGTAAAAGCTGCCCGGGGATTGTAAAAACTGCCTGGGACCAGACTGAGCGGCGTCAGCCTTGGGCGCATGCGCAGGGTGCGAAAAACGCTGCCTTCCTATTGGTTAGCACTAGCTGGGTTCCTCACCCTATAAAAGGCCTGCGAGCCTTTTGCTCTTTGCTTGGAGTTGGAGAAGGAGAATAAAGAGCTATTGTTTACACTATGCGTCTTCGACAATTGCTTGCGAACCGTAAACACAACACTGGCGACGAAGGTGGGATCCTTTGCAAGCTTAAGAAATGAAGAAGGACTTACCCAGGAAGTCCTGACGAGGGAAGACGGCGTCTGCATCAGCGTCCCATTCCGCCAGTACAGCATCGCTGGGGAGTGAGCTCGGCTACAGGGCCCTTTTCCAAACATCAGCTTATAGAGGAAGCGGTGAAGATCGTAAACTACGATGTCGAAGATTGGCCGCTTAACTGATTTCAATGTCTCCCACCCAGAGAGATGGAATTCCTACGTAGCATGGGTGGAGAATTACTTTAAAGTAAATCAGATAAGAGAAGATGGCCTGAAGGCAGCAACTCTTCTTTGTGCCTGTGGACAAAAAGCTTTTGACATCGCAGAAAACCTGGTGGCCCCTGCACCTCTCGAGTCAGTAACATATGCTCATCTGAAAAAGATGCTGAAGGAACATTTCCAGCTGACGTTATCCGTCATTGCTTGGAGGCACGCGTTCGAGCAGAGAGACCAGAGGCCGGGTGAATCTGCTGCGGACTTTATTGCTGCCTTAAGGCAAGCGGCCAGGCCTTGTGAGTTCAAGGATCTGGAAGAGAGGCTGTGAGATTGCTTCGTTGGTCACCTTGGTCACGGGTACATTGCCTATTATGGGGGAGTAGAGTAATTATTCCTGCCTCACTGAGGTCTAGGATCTTGTCCTCACTGCATGAGGGTCATCCCGGAATTGTGCGCATGTAAGCGCTTGCGCGCAGCCATCTTTGGTGGCCTGGGCTTGACAAAGCTATTGAATCTCAGTTGCACGGGTGCCAAGTGTGCCAACAATCACGGCCTGACATGCCTCAGACCCCAGTACACAGGTGGGAGGAGAAGCACACCCCTTGGTCATGGGTACATTTAGATTATGCTGGACCCTTTCAGGGGCAATTCTTCCTTATTCTTGTGGATAGCCACTCCAAGTGGCTAGAGGTTGTACCTGTCTCCTCCACTACTACTGCCAGGACCATCCAGGTGTTAAGAGGAATCTTTGCAACCCAAGGCCTTCCAGATGTGCTTGTATCTGACATTGGTCCTCAATTTACATCTTCTGAGTTCCAGGCTTTTGTTCAGGCCAACCTGATCCAGCATGCAACGTCTGCTCCCTTTCACCCTTCCACCAACGGGCAAGCAGAGAGAATGGTGCGCACCACCAAAGATGCACTCAAAAGACTAACATACGGCAGCTGGCATCATAGGTTAGCAGATTTCCTTCTTGCACATCGCACCACACAATGCACTGCCACCGGAAAGAGCCCAGCTGAACTGCGCTGGGATCGCCGCCTCATTACTATATTGGATAGATTGCACCCTGACCAGGTGGCTTCACAGGTGTCACAGCCGCGGGCACCTAGGAGACTTAAGGTGGGCGATTCGGTCTGGGCTAGAAACTATGGTCCTGGAGACCTCTGGGTCCCTGCTGTCATCTGTAAGATCTCTGGACCTCTCTCATACGAAGTGACCTTGGGAGATGGTCACGTCCTGAGGAATCACATCGATCAACTGCGTCGGCGGTTGTCCATGATGCTTCCACCCCTGCCTCCGCTCTCGGGGGGAGGGGGCCCAGGAGCCAGATCGAACTTCAAGTCAACATCCTGAGACCTTGCCTCAAGATCGCACTTCAGGTCAACATCCTGAGACCCTGCCCCATTGCTCCTGGGAAGTACCGCAGGATACTAGGGATTTCCCAGGGGTGGAGCATGGGCATCCTCATGATTCAGCTATTGCTCTGAATTGGGAGTCTTGCATATCCGCAAGAGCTCCAAACAGGAATTCACCTGAGAGGGAGTTTGCCATAGAGGCGCTCCTGACTCTGGCACTTCAGCCACTGGGGACTGGAACAATTGGGGCACTCCTGCAATGCAGGTCACGTCTGAGACTGGACGCGGGCTCGAGGGATTTAGTTCCCTAGAGCCCTTCAGGGTAGTTGGGGAATCCTCAGCCAATTCAGAAGGTTGGGGAATTCCAGCTGCTCTACAGGAGCCTGGAAAGACCTCTGGCAAATTCGCCAGTACGCCTCACCAGGGCTCACCTGCAAAACATGTGCATAAAAGTCCTGGTCTAGTGAGCCCATCAGACGAGCCAGTAGGCCAGGCGCCCTTAAGTACAAGTCCTGGTCTGCCTAGCCGAGCAGGTGAGCTGAACAAGCCAGGCCCCCTCCCAAACCTTGAGTAGATCACAAAGGGCTAAGGCCCCTCCTAAGCATCTAGGCAATTATGTGAGGTTCCTGTCAACACAAGGGACCTTACAAGTCTAGGTCATGGAGATGAACCTACGTTGGGAAAATAGATAGACACGCGAAGCCACATTAGAGAGTGGTTGGTTAGCCAACCCTATTAGTTATAGAAGGGTGTTGTATGGAGTGGAATATTATTTTCTTTTCTTTTATTATTATTGTAAGAAATTGGAATTGTATGTGCGTTCTAACTAGGGGGGAGGGGTGTTGTGTCCTAGGCCAGATGAGGAAACTCAGCAGGCCCAGAAAGGTTGCAAATGGTCCCGGGGATTGTAAAAGGTTGTCCATGATGCTTCAACCCCTGCCTCAGCTCTCGGGGGGAGAGGGCCCAGGAGCCAGATCGCACTTCAAGTCAACATCCTGAGACCCCGCCCCATTGCTTCTGGGAAGTACCGCAGGACACTAGGGATTTCCCAGGGGTGGAGCATGGGCATCCTCATGATTCAGCTATTGCTCTGAATTGGGGGACTTGCATATCCGCAAGAGCTCCAAACAGGAATTCACCTGAGGGGGAGTTTGCCATAGAGGCGCTCCTGACTCTGGCACTTCAGCCACTGGGGACTGGAATGATTGGGGCACTTCTGCAATGCAGGTCACGTCCGAGACTGGTCGCGGGCTCGAGGGATTTAGTTCCCTGGAGCTATCCAGGGTAGTTGGGGAATCCTCAGCCAATTCAGAAGGTTGGGGAATTCCAGCTGCTCTACAGGAGCCTGGAAAGAGTTCTGGCAAATTCGCCAGTACGCTTCACCAGGGGTCACATGCAAAACATGTGCATAAAAGTCCTTCTCTAGTGAGGCCATCAGACGGGCCAGTAGGCCAGGCGCCCTTAAGTACAAGTCCTGGTCTGCCTAGCGGAGCAGGTGAGCTGACAAGCCAGGCCCCCTCCCCAACCTTGCATAGGACACAAAGAGCTAAGGCCCATCCTAAGCATCTAGGCAATTATGTGAGGTTCCTGTCAACACAAGGGACCTTACAAGTCTAGGTCATGGAGATGAACCTACGTTGGGAAAATAGATAGACACGTGAAGCCACATTAGAGAGTGGTTGGTTAGCCAACCCTATTAGTTATAGAAGGGTGTTGTATGGAGTGGAATATTATTTTCTTTTCTTTTATTATTATTGTAAGAAATTGGAATTGTGTGTGCGTTCTATCTAGGGGGGAGGGGTGTTGTGTCCTGGGCCTGTTGGGAAAACTCAGCAGGCCCAGAAAGGTTGCAAATGGTCCCGGGGATTGTAAAAGGTTGTCCATGAGGCTTCGACCCCTGCCTCCGCTCTCGGGGGGATGGGGCCCAGGAGCCAGATCGCACTTCAAGTCAAAATCCTGAGACCCTGCCTCAAGATCGCATTTCAGGTCAACATCCTGAGACCCTGCCCCATTTCTTCTGGGAAATACCGCAGGACACAAGGGATTTCCCAGGGGTGGAGCATGGGCATCCTCATGATTCAGCTATTGCTCTGAATTGGGAGTCTTGCATAGCCGCAAGAGCTCCAAACAGGAATTCACCTGAGGGGGAGTTTGCCATAGAGGCGCTCCTGACTCTGACACTTCAGCCACTGGGAACTGGAACAATTGGGGCACTTCTTCAATGCAGGTCACGTCCGAGACTGGTCGCGGGCTCGAGGGATTTAGTTCCCTGGAGCCATCCAGGGTAGTTGGGGAATCCTCACAAAATTCAGAAGTTTGGGGAATCCCAGCTGCTCTACAGGAGCCTGGAAAGAGCTCTGGCAAATTCGCCAGTACGCCTCACCAGGGCTCACCTGAAAAACATGTGCATAAAAGTCCTGGTCTAGTGAGCCCATCAGATGGGCCTGTAGGCCAGGCACCCTTAAGTACAAGTCCTGGTCTGCCTAGCCGAGCAGGTGAGTTGACAAGCCAGGCCCCCTCCCTAACCTTGAGTAGATCACAAAGGGCTAAGGCCCCTCCTAAGCATCTAGGCAATTATGTAAGGTTCCTGTCAACACAAGGGACCTTACAAGTCTAGGTCATGGAGATGGACTTACGTTGGGAAAATAGATAGACACGCGAAGCCACATTAGAGAGTGGTTGGTTAGCCAACCCTATTAGTTATAGAAGGGTGTTGTATGGAGTGAAATATTATTTTCTTTTCTTTTATTATTATTGTAAGAAATTGGAATTGTGTGTGCGTTCTATCTAGGGGGGAGGGGTGTTGTGTCCTGCGCCTGTTGAGGAAACTCAGCAGGCCCAGAAAGGTTGCAAATGGTCCCGGGGATTGTAAAAGGTTGTCCATGAGGCTTCCAACCCTGCCTCCGCTCTTGGGGGGAGGGGGCCCAGGAGCCAGATCGCACTTCAAGTCAACATCCTGAGACCCTGCCTCAAGATCGCACTTAAGGTCAACATCCTGAGACCCTGCCCCATTTCTTCTGGGAAGTACCGCAGGATACTAGGGATTTCCCAGGGGTGGAGCATGGGCATCCTCATGATTCAGCTATTGCTCTGAATTGGGAGTCTTGTATATCCGCAAGAGCTCCAAACAGGAATTCACCTGAGGGGGAGTTTGCCATAGAGGCGCTCCAGACTCTGGCACTTCAGCCACTGGGGACTGGAACGATTGGGCCACTTCTGCAACGCAGGTCACGTCCGAGACTGTTCGCAGGCTCGAGGGATTTAGTTCCAGGGTAGTTGGGGAATCCTCAGCCAATTCAGAAGATTGGGGAATTCCAGCTTCTCTACAGGAGCCTGGAAAGAGCTCTGGAAAATTCGCCAGAACGCCTCACCAGGGGTCACCTGAAAAACATGTGCATAAAAGTCCTTGTCTAGTGAGCCCATAAGACGGGCCAGTAGGCCAGGGGCCCTTATGTACAAGTCCTGGTTTGCCTAGCCGAGCAGGTGAGCTGAACAAGCCAGGCCCCCTCCCTAATCTTGCGTAGGTCACAAAGGGCTAAGGCCCCCCCTAGGCATCTAGGCAATTATGTGAGGTTCCTGTCAACACAAGGGACCTTACAAGTCTAGGTCATGGAGATGAACCTATGTTGGGAAAATAGATAGACACGCGAATCAACATTAGAGAGTGGTTGGTTAGCCAACCCTATTAGTTATAGAAGGGGGTTTGTATGGAGTGGAATATTATTTTCTTTTCTTTTATTATTGTTGTAAGAAATTGGAATTGTGTGTGCGTTCTATCTAGGGGGGAGGGGTGTTGTGTCCTGGGCCTGTTGAGGAAACTCAGCAGGCCCAGAAAGGTTGCAAATGGTCCCGGGAATTGTAAAAGGTTGTCCATGATGCTTCCAACCCTGCCTCTGCTCTCGGGGGGAGGGGCCCAGGAGCAAGATCGCACTTCAAGTCAATATCCTGAGACCCTGCCTCAAGATCGCACTTCAGGTCAACATCCTGAGACCCTGCCCCATTACTCCTGGGAAGTACCGCAGGACACTAGGGATTTCCCAGGGGTGGAGCATGGGCATCCTCATGATTCAGCTATTGCTCTGAATTGGGCGTCTTGCATATCCGCAAGAGCTCCAAACCGGAATTCACCTGAGGGGGAGTTTGCCATAGAGGCGCTACTGACTCTGGCACTTCAGCCACTGGGGATTGGAACGATTGGGGTACTTCTGCAACGAAGGTCACGTCCGACACTGGTTGCGGGTTCGAGGAATTTAGTTCCCTGGAGCCATCAAGGGTAGTTGGGGAATCCTCAGCCAATTCAGAAGGTTGGGGAATTCCAGCTGCTCTACAGGAGCCTGGAAAGAGCTCTGGCAAATTCGCCAGTACGCCTCACCAGGGCTCACCTGCAAAACATGTGCATAAAAGTCCTTGTCTAGTGAGCCCATCAGATGGGCCTGTAGGCCAGGCGCCCTTAAGTACAAGTCCTGGTCTGCCTAGCCGAGCAGGTGAGCTGACAAGCCAGGCCCCCTCCGTAACCTTGCGTAGGTCACAAAAAGCTAAGGCCACTCCTAAGCATCTAGGCAATTATGTGAGATTCCTGTCAACACAAGGGACCTTACAAGTCTAGGTCATGGAGATGAACCTACGTTGGGAAAATAGATAGACACGCGAAGCCACATTAGAGAGTGGTTGGTTAGCCAACCCTATTAGTTATAGAAGGGTGTTGTATGGAGTGGAATATTATTTTCTTTTCTTTTATTATTATTGTAAGAAATTGGAATTGTGTGTGCGTTCTATCTAGGGGGGAGAGGTGTTGTGTCCTGGGCCTGTTATGGAAACTCAGCTGGCCCAGAAAGGTTGCAAATGGTCCCGGGGATTGTAAAAGGTTGTCCATGATGCTTCCACCCCTGCCTCCGCTCTCGGGGGGAGGGGGCCCAGGAGCCAGATCACACTTCAAGTCAACATCCTGAGACCCTGCCTCAAGATCGCACTTCAGGTCAACATCCTGAGACCCTGCCCCATTGCTCCTGGGAAGTACCGCAGGACACTAGGGATTTCCCAAGCGTGGAGCATGGGCATCCTCATGATTCAGCTATTGCTCTGAATTGGGAGTCTTGCATATCCGCAAGAGCTCCAAACAGGAATTCAACTGAGGGGGAGTTTGCCATAGAGGCGCTACTGACTCTGGCACTTCAGCCACTGGGGACTAGAACGATTGGGGTACTTCTGCAACGAAGGTCACGTCCGACACTGGTTGCGGGCTCGAGGGATTTAGTTCCCTGGAGCCATCCAGGGTAGTTGGGGAGCCACCCAGGGTAGTTGGGGAATCCTCAGCCAATTCAGAAGGTTGGGGAATTCCAGCTGCTCTACAGGAGCCTGGAAAGAGCTCTGGCAAATTCGCCAGTACGCCTCACCAGGGCTCACCTGCAAAACATGTGCATAAAAGTCCTGGTCTAGTGAGCCCATCAGACAGGCCAGTAGGCAAGGCGCCCTTAAGTACAAGTCCTGGTCTGCCTAGCCGAGCAGGTGAGCTGACAAGCCAGGCCCCCTCCCTAACCTTGCGTAGGTCACAAAGGGCAAAGGCCCCTCCTAAGCATCTAGGCAATTATGTGAGATTCCTGTCAACACAAGGGACCTTACAAGTCTAGGTCATGGAGATGAACCTACGTTGGGAAAATAGATAGACACGCGAAGTCACATTAGAGAGTGGTTGGTTAGCCAACCCTATTAGTTATAGAAAGGTGTTGTATGGAGTGGAATATTATTTTCTTTTCTTTTATTATTATTGTAAGACATTGGAATTGTGTGTGCGTTCTATCTAGGGGGAGGGGTGTTGTGTCCTGGGCCTGTTGAGGAAACTCAGCAGGCCCAGAAAGGTTGCAAATGGTCCCGGGGATTGTAAAAGGTTGTCCATGATTCTTCCACCCATGCCTCCACTCTCGGAGGGAGGGGGCCCAGAAGCCAGATCGCACTTCAAGTCAACATCCTGAGACCCTGCCTCAAGATCGCACTTCAGGTCAACATCCTGAGACCCTGCCCCATTGCTCCTGGGAAGTACTGTAGGACACTAGGGATTTCCCAGGGGTGGAGCATGGGCATCCTCATGATTCAGCTATTGCTCTGAATTGGGAGACTTGCATATTCGCCAGAGCTCCAAACAGGAATTCACCTGAGGGGGAGTTTGCCATAGAGGCGCTCCTGACTCTGGCACTTAAGCCACTGGGGACTTGAACGATTGGGGTACTTCTGCAAGGCAGGTCACGTCCGAGACTGGTCGCGGGCTTGAGGGATTTAGTTCCCTGGAGCCATCCAGGGTAGTTGGGGAATCCTCAGCCAATTCTGAAGGTTGGGGAATTCCAGCTGCTCTACAGGAGCCTGGAAAGAGCTCTGGCAAATTCGCCAGTACGCCTCACCAGGGCTCACCTGCAAAACATGTGCATAAAAGTCCTTCTCTAGTGAGCCCATCAGATGGGCCTGTAGGCCAGGTGCCCTTAAGTACAAGTCCTGGTCTGCCTAGCCGAGCAGGTGAGCTGACAAGCCAGGCCCCCTCCCTAACCTTGCGTAGGTCACAAAGGGCTAAGGCCCCTCCTAAGCATCTAGGCAATTATGTGAGATTCCTGTCAACACAAGGGACCTTACAAGTCTAAGTCATAGAGATGAACCTACGTTGGGAAAATAGATAGACACGCGAAGCCACATTAGAGAGTGGTTGGTTAGCCAACCCTATTAGTTATAGAAGGGTGTTGTATGGAGTGGAATATTATTTTCTTTTCTTTTATTATTATTGTAAGAAATTGGAATTGTGTGTGCGTTCTATCTAGGGGGGAGGGGTGTTGTGTCCTGGGCCTGTTGNTCAGCAGGCCCAGAAAGGTTGCAAATGGTCCCGGGGATTGTAAAAGGTTGTCCATGATTCTTCCAACCCTGCCTCCGCTCTCATGGGGAGTGGGCCCAGGAGCCAGATTGTACTTCAAGTAAACATCCTGAGACCCTGCCTCAAGATCGCACTTCAGGTCAACATCCTGAGACCCTGCCCCATTGCTCCTGGGAAGTACCGCAGGACACTAGGGATTTCCCAAGCGTGGAGCATGGGCATCCTCATGATTCAGCTATTGCTCTGAATTGGGAGTCTTGCATATCCGCAAGAGCTCCAAACAGGAATTCACCTGAGGGGGAGTTTGCCATACAGGCGCTCCTGACTCTGGCACTTCAGCCACTGGGGAGTGGAACGATTGGGGCACTTCTGCAATGCAGGTCACATCCGAGACTGGTCGCGGGCTCGAGGGATTTAGTTCCCTGGAGCTATCCAGGGTAGTTGGTGAATCCTCAGCCAATTCAGAAGGTTGGGGAATTCCAGCTGCTCTACAGGAGCCTGGAAAGAGCTCTGGCAAATTCTCCAGTACGCCTCACCAGGGGTCACCTGTAAAACATGTGCATAAAAGTCCTGTTCTAGTGAGCCCATCAGACGGGCCAGTAGGCCAGGCGCCCTTAAGTACAAGTCCTGGTCTGCCTAGCCGAGCAGGTGAGCTGACAAGCCAGGCCCCCTCCCTAACCTTGCGTAGGTCACAAAGGGCTAAGGCCCCTCCTAAGCATCTAGGCAATTATGTGAGATTCCTGTCAACACAAGGGACCTTACAAGTCTAGGTCATGGAGATGAACCTACGTTGGGAAAATAGATAGACACGCGAAGCCACATTAGAGAGTGGTTGGTTAGCCAACCCTATTAGTTATAGAAGGGTGTTGTATGGAGTGGAATATTATTTTCTTTTCTTTTATTATTATTGTAAGAAATTGGAATTGTGTGTGCATTCTATCTAGGGGGGAGGAGTGTTGTGTCCCGGGCCTTTTGAGGAAACTCAGCAGGCCCAGAAAGGTTGCAAATGGTCCCGGGGATTGTAAAAGGTTGTCCATGATGCTTCCACCCCTGCCTCTGCTCTCGGGGGGAGGGGGCCCAGGAGCCAGATCGCACTTCAAGTCAACATCCTGAGACCCTGCCCCATTGCTCCTGGGAAGTACCGCAGGACACTAGGGATTTCCCAGGGGTGGAGCATGGGCATCCTCATGATTCAGCTATTGCTCTGAATTGGGAGTCTTGCATATCCGCAAGAGCTCCAAACAGGAATTCACCTGAGGGGGAGTTTGCCATAGAGGCGCTACTGACTCTGGCACTTCAGCCACTGGGGACTAGAACGATTGGGGTACTTCTGCAACGAAGTTCACGTCCGACACTGGTTGCGGGCTCAAGGGATTTAGTTCCCTGGAGCCATCCAGGGTAGTTGGGGAGCCATCCAGGGTAGTTGGGGAATCCTCAGCCAATTCTGAAGGTTGGGGAATTCCAGCTGCTCTACAGGAGCCTGGAAAGAGCTCTGGCAAATTCGCCAGTACGCCTCACCAGGGCTCACCTGCAAAACATGTGCATAAAAGTCCTTCTCTAGTGAGCCCATCAGATGGGCCTGTAGGCCAGGTGCCCTTAAGTACAAGTCCTGGTCTGCCTAGCCGAGCAGGTGAGCTGACAAGCCAGGCCCCCTCCCTAACCTTGCGTAGGTCACAAAGGGCTAAGGCCCCTCCTAAGCATCTAGGCAATTATGTGAGATTCCTGTCAACACAAGGGACCTTACAAGTCTAAGTCATGGAGATGAACCTACGTTGGGAAAATAGATAGACACGCGAAGCCACATTAGAGAGTGGTTGGTTAGCCAACCCTATTAGTTATAGAAGGGTGTTGTATGGAGTGGAATATTATTTTCTTTTCTTTTATTATTATTGTAAGAAATTGGAATTGTGTGTGCGTTCTATCTAGGGGGGAGGGGTGTTGTGTCCTGGGCCTGTTGNTCAGCAGGCCCAGAAAGGTTGCAAATGGTCCCGGGGATTGTAAAAGGTTGTCCATGATTCTTCCAACCCTGCCTCCGCTCTCATGGGGAGTGGGCCCAGGAGCCAGATTGTACTTCAAGTAAACATCCTGAGACCCTGCCTCAAGATCGCACTTCAGGTCAACATCCTGAGACCCTGCCCCATTGCTCCTGGGAAGTACTGCAGGACACTACGGATTTCCCAGGGGTGGAGCATGGGCATCCTCATGATTCAGCTATTGCTCTGAATTGGGAGACTTGCATATCCGCCAGAGCTCCAAACAGGAATTCACCTGAGGGGGAGTTTGCCATAGAGGCGCTCCTGACTCTGGCACTTAAGCCACTGGGGACTTGAACGATTGGGGTACTTCTGCAAGGCAGGTCACGTCCGAGACTGGTTGCGGGCTTGAGGGATTTAGTTCCCTGGAGCCATCCAGGGTAGTTGGGGAATCCTCAGCCAATTCTGAAGGTTGGGGAATTCCAGCTGCTCTACAGGAGCCTGGAAAGAGCTCTGGCAAATTCGCCAGTACGCCTCACCAGGGCTCACCTGCAAAACATGTACATAAAAGTCCTTCTCTAGTGAGCCCATCAGATGGGCCTGTAGGCCAGGCGCCCTTAAGTACAACTCCTGGTCTGCCTAGCTGAGCAGGTGAGCTGACAAGCCAGGCCCCCTCCCTAACCTTGCGTAGGTCACAAAGGGCTAAGGCCCCTCCTAAGCATCTAGGCAATTATGTGAGATTCCTGTCAACACAAGGGACCTTACAAGTCTAGGTCATGGAGATGAACCTACGTTGGGAAAATAGATAGACACGCAAAGCCACATTAGAGAGTGGTTGGTTAGCCAACCCTATTAGTTATAGAAGGGTGTTGTATGGAGTGGAATATTATTTTCTTTTCTTTTATTATTATTGTAAGAAATTGGAATTGTGTGTGCGTTCTATCTAGGGGGGAGGGGTGTTGTGTCCTGGGCCTGTTGAGGAAACTCAGCAGGCCCAGAAAGGTTGCAAATGGTCCCGGGGATTGTAAAAGGTTGTCCATGATTCTTCCAACCCTGCCTCCGCTCTCATGGGGAGTGGGCCCAGGAGCCAGATTGTACTTCAAGTCAACATCCTGAGACCCTGCCTCAAGATCGCACTTCAGGTCAACATCCTGAGACCCTGCCCCATTGCTCCTGGGAAGTACCGCAGGACACTAGGGATTTCCCAAGCGTGGAGCATGGGCATCCTCATGATTCAGCTATTGCTCTGAATTGGGAGTCTTGCATATCCGCAAGAGCTCCAAACAGGAATTCACCTGAGGGGGAGTTTGCCATAGAGGCGCTCCTGACTCTGGCACTTCAGCCACTGGGGAGTGGAACGATTGGGGCACTTCTGCAATGCAGGTCACGTCCGAGACTGGTCGCGGGCTCGAGGGATTTAGTTCCCTGGAGCTATCCAGGGTAGTGGGTGAATCCTCAGCCAATTCAGAAGGTTGGGGAATTCCAGCTGCTCTACAGGAGCCTGGAAAGAGCTCTGGCAAATTCTCCAGTACGCCTCACCAGGGGTCACCTGTAAAACATGTGCATAAAAGTCCTGTTCTAGTGAGCCCATCAGACGGGCCAGTAGGCCAGGCGTCCTTAAGTACAAGTCCTGGTCTGCCTAGCCGAGCAGGTGAGCTGACAAGCCAGGCCCCCTCCCTAACCTTGCGTAGGTCACAAAGGGCTAAGGCCCCTCCTAAGCATCTAGGCAATTATGTGAGATTCCTGTCAACACAAGGGACCTTACAAGTCTAGGTCATGGAGATGAACCTACGTTGGGAAAATAGATAGACACGCGAAGCCACATTACAGAGTGGTTGGTTAGCCAACCCTATTAGTTATAGAAGGGTGTTGTATGGAGTGGAATATTATTTTCTTTTCTTTTATTATTATTGTAAGAAATTGGAATTGTGTGTGCGTTCTATCTAGGGGGGAGGGGTGTTGTGTCCTGGGCCTGTCGAGGAAACTCAGCCAGCCCAGAAAGGTTGCAAATGGTCTCTGGAATTGCAAATGCTGCCCGGGACCAGACTGAGTGGCGCCAGCCTTGTGCGCATGCGCAGGGTGCGAAAAACGCTGCCTTCCTATTGGTTAGCACTAGCTGGATTCCTCACCCTATAAAAGGCCTGCGAGCCTTTTTCTCTTTGCTTGGAGTTGGAGAAGGAGAATAAAGAGCTATTGTTTATACCATGCATCTTCGTCAATTGCTTGCGAACCGAAAACACAATAATATACACTTAATTAATAATAATTAAATTAATTATTGTAATAACAACAATACCTGGAGACAGCAGAATAGAAGAGACAGAACTAGAGACAATAATAAAATACAAAGACCCACAAATAGAAATAGCATGACTGTCGCAAAAGAAAGCAAAGGCACAGAAGTACCAATAGTAGTAGGTGCAATAAACAACTGGAACACCACTTGATCACCATTGGCATTGACTAAATTACCTTCATGTCAATAATTATTTAATAATCAAAGCAACAATTAAAGTCTTCTCACTTGAAAAATATTCATAGAATTATCAAGTTGAACAAGGACACTTAGGCCACTGTTGAGTCTAAACACTCCTGCCAAGTACAGGAATCTCAATTAAAGCAACCCACACAAATAGCCATCTAACCCTCTCATAAACATATCTAATAAAGGAGGGATTGACTCCCTCTTTGAGCAACTGATTCCACTGTCAAAATTATAACTAGGAAGATCATTTCTCTAACATTTAAAAATAATCTAAGTTCCTGTAACCTACAGTATATCTGTTATTCCACATCTTGTATTCTGTAACAAGAACAAACAGGCCTTGGATTTCTTGCATGGCTTTCTGATGGCATATGTTGTTTATGTAGCCATGTTTAAAGTAGGAAGTTGAGCCATAAAACAAAGTAGAGTCTGTATTTTTATCAAAGCAGCCAGGGCATCTTCCAGTTCTAATTATTAGAATAAGGAAATGTTACCAAAATATACAATGACATTCCCTCAAAATGACTGATAAAAAAGACACCTGTGCTTTATAATAGAAAGGGTTTTTTCCCATTAATGTTTTCATGAGAGAACTCATTGTTAAGTGTGGGATCAAATCCAGAAGTGAGTGTATGAAAGGTTCTGATTACATGATGGCAGAAACCACAGACCAAAAGGCTGGTTGATTTTCCTTTGTTATATCACAGGGTGGGAATGCCTCGTGATTCTCTTGCATCACTTTTTTCCCCCCTTGTTTTCTTTAAAAAAAAAAAAAGCTTATTGAAACTTGTTTCTTGTTCAAAACAGCAGGCTGCACAAAAAATAGAGTTAGGTCTTTATCAGAACTCTGATTCCTTGCAGAGAGATCTTGAAAGTAAACCGAGGGTTGCATGGGACACAGTAGTCTTGAGTTGTTTACCTCTTTAGTCTTGGGAGCTTTACACAGGGCTTCCATATGAATCTCTAACTAAATTTTCCATAATGCATCCAATATATCCTCAATGTGGGAAATCTGAAATAGGGACATGTCAGCCCTAACTATCTGCCACAAAAGATCCAAGTAGTGCTATATTTTATAAGAAAGCCAGGCTATTTGAAGGACCATTTCTCCCCTATTATATCCACCTGGCCCACCAGGACAGGAAGGCAGTGCATGTTATGGGTCCCATCGATTAGGGAAGTACATCTGGTGGCACCACAAGAAAGAGACTTCCTCATTCCCCCTAAAATATGGTTGACCACCTCCTTTTTTCCTTCCCAAAAGATCCAAAAACCATGGCTTTGTCAGTAATTCTAGGAACCACAAATGAAGATGGAGCTGATTGATTGATTTGATTGTGTTATTGTTGCCATGTTGAGTGGAGTGTGGGGCTTTTAAGGGTTTTTATTACATGATGGATTTTTAAATGTAAGATGTGAGTTGGGAAGCTATAAAAATTTGTGTAATGAATACATAAATAAATATTGCTATTAAACTCTCTTGAAATATATATTTGATGCCCTAAAAGCTATCCACGGGTATCTGGCCCCAATGATTAGCTATTCAGTAGCCTTGCTTTTATCTTTTTTTCTAGAAGGAATAAATAACAAATACTGGCATATATTCTAATATTTAAATAACTTTCATTGACCATGTTTTGCTGTTTTAATAAGCAATTATATAGGAACCTGTTTCAGAAAGGACAAAACACAGAACTTCTTATCTATAAGTTCATGACACAGAGGCATAAGTTTGATTTGCATCTGCTAGAAGCCCAGTTTTATTGAAAACCCATTTTCAGCGGAACATCCAAGAGCAACACCACAGAAATTAAGAAATGCACATGTTAATGGTCATATCTAAGCTTGAGAGGTGGGCAAATCTGCTAGTTAAAAGACAACCCACTGATGGATATTTGCCATGAACAGTGTTCAATAACTAGAGGGAAGATTCCTCTTTTGCTAACTGATACGAACCAGTGTGCAGTATAGAATAGAGTTGCGAAGCCTTTATTAGTTGAAGATCTTATTGTTCATTCATCTGCTGTATCCTAGAGAAAGAAAAGGAAAGAGAAAACTTTGTGAGTAGAAATGAAAACATCTCAAATTAATAAATATGGCCTACCCTCTTAACATGGAAGATGTTGAGAAAGTAATTAAGAAATCCTTCCTGAATTATGAAACAAAAGATGTCAGGGGATACAAGCTAGATGACTGATTCATTAATCTGATTGATTTTCAGTTTGGAAGTATAAATGCACCTTAAAATAAGGAACTGGAATGAGTATATGCACATTGCTAAGTCTGTTACATGTTCACTCAGAACAAATTCAGATACAGTTGGGACAGAACAATCTTAATAAATCTCAGTAAGTGAGTAACAGAGCCACAATAGTTAATCTATGGCTGCATGGTCCAGGGACTTAAAGGAACAGGTCTGGATATCAATCTAAAAACATTAATGAAATAAAAATGACTGTAGAATCTGTAGAGACAATACAAGAATTGGACAGGCCAAAGCTAAGCTAAAATAGCTTGTATTTCCTTTCCAAGAAAGGTTCATTTTTCAATTTTGCATATATATATATATATATAGCAAAATGTTTGTTTGTTTTAAGGATTAGTTTCCATGTTTAATATAGGGACACTTCCCCCTTACCTTTCGTGTCCGAAGAGGAGGCCTGGCCTGGACTAGAGCTACTGTAAGAATGAGAGAGGACTCTAACTCCTCCTGAATGTTTGGAAAGTCCACCTCCAGAAGGGCTGCTGCTTGGACTACTGTTGGAAAAAAAGAAGAGGGAAATAGATAGATAGATAGATAGATAATTTAATTTGTATACCGCCCTTCTCCCATAGGACTCAGGGCGGTTCACAGCATATTAAAAACAAATAATATACACACAATACAAAAAATGCAAAATACAAAAATACAGAAATACAAAAAATAAACCCCGATAAAAGCCGAATTAAAACCAAATATTACCAGCTGTGTTTCCAATTNTGGTAACTAACACCTTAAAGCGCACCCGGAAGACCACTGGTAACCAGTGCAGCTCGCGCAGCAGCGGTGTCACATGGGAGCGACGAGTCCCTCCCAACACCGCCCGCGCGGCCGCATTCTGGACCAGTTGGAGTCTCCGGGTGCTCCTCAGAGGGAGCCCCATGTAGAGAGCATTACAGTAGTCCAGGCGAGAGGTGACTACCCTTGAATGAGATCAAAAAAAGTATTAAATATATATTGATAGCACTAAATGAAATTATTTGTGCTGTTTCTATGGTATATGATTGCAGGGCATGAGAAGAATGAGAACAGAGGATTCCTTGGGTGAATTTATATGAGCAGAAGAAGAGATCTACTAAATTAGCCCAAAAGTTTATCTAGTTCCAGCATTCTTTCTCCTAGGATGGCCAGGCTGCATCTATGTCAACCCTATGCTTCTACAAATTCCCAATGAATACAGAACTCAAACATATTCTGAAGTAGATAATGTGTACATCTGACAGCTCCATTTTCATTCATTGTTAGTTATCATACAGTAGCACTGTAATGTAAAGACACCATACCCTGTGCATTTTTAGGTATCCTCTTGTGTGTTATGCATATGTAGAGGCAGATGCTGAAGGCCAGAGACTGGGAGGGCAAATTAATCTAATAAACTAGAATCATCATCTTCTTGAGAAACTGATAGGGTTTGCCAGAAAATTGAGTCTTTTGTGTTTGATAATTAACCTACGGTATTGATTTTCAAAACTTTTGAACAGTTTGAGAATTTAAATTTACTAAAATTAAAAGAAAACCATCTTGTTTGAGTCATCCATATATTAACCCTTTAAAAATGTGACCATGAGCAGATGGATGCTTCAACAGATTAGTTTCTAATCTTCAACAGATCTAGCCTTGCAGGAAGCAAATGGCTCCTCTGTCCACAGAAAGTCCATGATAAGTAAAGGCAGGAAATAGGTCTAATACAGAAGGAATAAAATCTCACATACACCTCTCTGGAAGTAAAATAAAAATAAATTTAAATAAATTACTGTTACACCCTACACTCACTGTTGAAGGTAGCTGCTTCCCTTAGTGTAATGGCACACCTAACTCTACCTCAGAAGAGTTATGGGGCTAGTAGGAAAGAAGGAATAGTAGAAAATCTAAAATGTTTAAGTTTGCCATAATCTACCTACCTAATGTCTTGCTGCCCTTCCTCTAAAAGGGAGCGGTAGGTCTGGATCTCCTGTTCCAAGCGACACTTGACATCTAGAAGTTCTCTGTATTCCCGATTCTGACACTCCATCTCTGCCCTCAACTCTGCTAGCTGCTGTTCCACAAGGGAGATCTGGTTCTGTATTTCAGCCAGGTGGGTATTGTAGCGGCATTCAGTCTCGCCCAAGGAGTCTTGGAGTGATTCCCTCTTAAGAAGTTAAAAAGTGAAAGTTACCAATAGAAAATCAAGGCTAAAAAATTTCAAGAATGTATCCTACAGGCTACATTTTTCCAAAGAAAAGGATAATCTTTGGTACTTCAGAAATAATGCTTTGATTTTTGTATATGTGAAGACATGAAATGCCCTTTACAGAAGTCATTGGCAATTACATATATATGAATGCTATGATGAATAACTTACAGCGTAGAAATATTTTCCTTCCCCATTCCATCAGTTACTTCTAATATTCCTTTTGTTGCAGGTTCCCCAATTCTCTTTCTTTGCTTCTATTTGCCCTGTACCTATTTGCCTTTAACCAACCCCTTGGTTTAGTCCTGGCCCAGGAATAGTCATCATCTTGTAAAATCGTCTCATGAGTTGACTGGCCCTACAGATCTGCATATTTACCTAAAATAGTAGTCTTCTAGAGTTGCAATCTTTGATACCGTAGAGAAAGTATTTAAAAATGTCCCTTTTCTATCAGTATGAATCTTATACTTGCTATGACTAATAAGTAGTTCATGGAAGAGGCAGATCAGAAATTAAAGTCTATTGTTTAAATAAGAGAGATGCTTACCAAGCAAAGCTGAGCCTGCAAATCTATTTCTAAGGTTTGCAGTTGACGTTTCAGGTCAACAACTTGATTGTTGCAATCCTCAACTTCTTTGCTACTGATGCAGACCTCCTGATTCACTTCTTCCATCTGAAAAGGCATAAAAATAAGATGGGAAATTAAGAAACAGTTTCTTTACTGAGGAAACTACTGACATCAAGATGAGTTTGAACCTTGGAAACATTAAAATATTGGTAAGGGGAAATATTTTTAAGAAAGAGAATAAGGGCATGCTCTAAGTGTTGTCCTATTTTTAAAGTATGCTGAGGAACAATACATTTTAATTATTAAAATAGGCTTACTTATATTCATAGTAAGGACAATATCATGATATGAGAGTGATAGTGTTGGTGATGATACCCCATCTTTATTTTGTACAACTCATGGCAGCATTATGTATGCTGCCATTACCTATTTCCCCAACCACAACAATCACATGACATGAATTGAGAGCTGAGAAATTATAATTGGCTCAAATCACCCAAAAAACCTTTCAGTTTTGAGTCCAGCACCTTAACCACTGTGCCAAGCCGGCAAGTAGAAAATTAAATGGAGGATTTCCATGTTTATTTTGGGTCATTAGAGTTAGCAGCTCACATGAATAAATGCATTTACTTATATTCATGATTTCACCACTAATTACATAAGGAATATTCTGAAGATCTTTCTTTACATGGCCAGCCCTCCTTTACCATGATCACCATGTATTACATTTTTGTTTCATTTCCAGCTTGGATTTGTCCTTTCTAAACATAAAAGGCACCACCAAAGGTAGGCATGGTATTCCGGTCTGGCTTTTCCCATTCTAGGTGAATGACCATATATGAGGATAGATCCTTTTACTCTCTGGTAGGCCTAACACAAACCTGGAGTTTTCTGAAAGTAGCTGAAAATATGCCACAAACACTATTCCCAAAACACACTCAAAATGTTGACTCTGCTCCTCCTGATGGGCTCGCCATCCCCTCTGCAGTCTTTGAAAGCCAAAAATGTTTTTATAAGTATAATGAAGTTCAGTCATTAACCAAAACAGTTGTGGATTTCTAAATGGGAGAGTTGTGACAGACCAAAATAGTGCAGCATCCCAGGATGAGTGAAATAGGATTATCTTGCTTATTCTCTCTCATTGCCTCTATAAACATTTCACAATATAAACAGGGGGAAGAGCTGAGAAACTGTTACCCCTAAAGGACCAGATTTCAGCTCAGAACTGCCCCTTAATGATAAGGAAAGCATATATCATACTTATAAATATGCTGTAGGAAGAGGTGTTCAATTCAAATCTAGAAGGAGAGCAAATAGTCTTGAAGTTGCCTCTCAATAGCAAAGTCCTGAACATAGTTTACTTGGTCCAGTCCTTTCCTAATGGATATGTGGCATTACTTCAATGCGCATTTATTACACTGAAAATAGAATATGTAAATGTTGTGAAAATCAGTCTTCCTCCTTAAGTGGTGCTTTTCCCCCAGAACTGCATAAGCAACTGCTCAGATTGTCAGCTGTTACAGTATAAACATGACTCTGTGAACTCGATTTTATCGTATTTAGAAACAACATACCTTGCGTTCATACCACTGCTCAACTTCTTTGCGGTTGTTCTCAATCATGGTTTCATACTGACATCTCATTTCTTCCAGAACCTTCTTCAGATCTGGACCTGGGGAAGAATTAACTTCCACACTAACATCACCACAAGTCTGACTCTTCAGACTCTTAATTTCCTGCAAATGAAGTTCAAAAGGATGTGGATGTTCAGTCAGAAGTTAAAGATTTTTTTCAGTCCCACTCCTACCATGAATAATAGCAACATAGGTAACGTGGAGAAGGGAAACTCACCTCTTCATGGTTCTTCTTGATACAGCACAACTCTTCCCGGAGGGATTCAAGTTGTGCCTCTAAATCAGATCTACAGAGAGTCAGTTGATCCAGGACCTGGCGCAATCCATTGATATCAGCTTCCACATTTTGGCAAAGAGCCAATTCAGTTTCATACCTGCATCATAGTTAAAGGAAGGGGGAGAAAAAGCACTGTTAGATCTATAAGGATCATTAGCAAATCTATTCTTCTGGAATAGACTTGTATGAAAAGGATTCCCTCTTTTACTTCATTGTGCTGTTCTGCAGTGGAGGGTTCATTTGTGGATTATTTGATAGTTATCCCATTATGGAAAAGGAAATTTTAAAAGGCACTTGTTTCATGTGTGGTTTTTATATTTTATTGGTATTTTTATTGGTACTTTCCTTGTTGGATTGTTGTGAGCCACCAATATTGCAAGAGTCATGTGTCATACAAGTTTAATAACTTATTATATACACAATAATGTGAAATCACAGCTGTCAGTTCTTTAGCTGGAATTGGTCTTTATACATATCAAATTTTCCCAACAATCTAGAATGTCTTTATGTATCGGCATTGGATGTGTGCGGTTCCAAGCTGTATGACCTTTTGTAATTTTTGTAATGATTATTATTATTATGTGATTCAAGTGACACTTACTTCAACCTGAAATCATCAGCAGTCATGCGGTTATTGTCAATATCCAGGATAAGCTTACTATTATCCACAGTGGCACAAACTATCTGCAATAGGGAAAGAATAATGTTATTTGAACTTTGTCACCTACTACTTCTTAATTGTCACAACATTGTACTTCAAATTTAGCCTTTAATTTTACTTCCCAGTCTCAGTGTGTTCCCTACCCAGAAGGGATGCACTGGACTTATTTCATGCTTTCCTCTCTCAGCCATGATTTTCTTCATTCATCAAATCCTTGATGGATCTTGCTCTCTAGCTTTGGCAAGAACCATTTCCCAAATAGTATTTCCCAACCCTAATGCTAACTCTAACTATCTCCTTCTTCGAATAGCCATTCTGTTCCTAGTTAATGTAACATATATTTCTACATTAAATCCCAAAGCATCAAGGCCTAACCTATAGCATGCCTAGAATGATTATTAATATAGGTGCACATTGTAGAAGAACAATTTTCATACCTGATTCTTTAACTCCTCAATTTGTTGATAATAAGAGCTATAATCCTTTAGCTCAGATGGTGGGCCTTGTCGGTCATACCACTGCCTAATTCGGGCTTCAAGATCAGCGTTCTCCTCCTCAAGATTTCTCACTTTCTCCAAGTAACAGGCCAGGCGGTCATTGAGGTTCTGCATGGTCATCTTCTCATCACAGGAGATCAAAGTGGTTTCATTGCTAATGCCAAAGCCACCACCAATTTGCCCAAAGCGGAAACTGCCCCCAGAACCATACACGTAGCTCCCTCCAAAGCCACCATCAGTGCAACTTGCCCCTCCATAAGAGACGCCACTAGAAAAGGTCCTCCCAGATACACCACCTCCAACACTACTTACAACAGAGGACGGACCTCTCCCGGAGATTCCTGAAACTACCCTTATTCCACCACAGCTACTACTGGAGCTTCTCCCCTTGGTGTACATCATAGTCTGTTTGGACCTGCAACTCATGTCAAATGAATTTTAGAAGCAAGATCAAGGAGCCAGAAAAAAATAATAAAGCCAAAGATGCACAGCTTGATGCAAAGATAGACTGCAAATGCTGACATATACCCAGGTATCTATTTATACTTTCTGCAATGTGGGCGTTGCCATAAGGGTGTTACTTTGTCTTCCATAAGGCTGGCTCATCTGGCTTTCCCCAGCCAAAGAAAATTATTCTTAAGGCAAATTTGCCTTCAGAAATCTCAGCTACACTCAGCTCTTGCGTGGTGTCAGCACATTTCTTTCCCAAATACATCAGCCACAATATCAAATGAATCATTCTCTTTGCTCCACACTGAAAAGTATCATAAAATAGTATTATTATAAAATATTCAAGGGAAAGAAATAATTACAGCCTATTGCAACAAAAATATCTTCCACTGATATTAGGGATCATTTGTGTTGATTTCATCTTGATTTTATTTTGCTATAGTAAGTAAGATAGTCTTCTATGAGTTTTCCACTTTTGGGGCTCATTTGGAGGCTAAGCATATAACACCTCTCAAATCTTGGCAAGTTTTCAAGTCCAGGTATATTAAACGGGGGTCTTTGTCTCTAATCTTGAAAGCTGCCAAGCACATTTGGTTATTAAATAGGTAAGTGATTACGTTTTGAACCTGAATCACATGAGAAATTAATACTGGGAAATAACTCTAATTTGAAAACGGTAGGGAACATGTTTTATTGGAATCCCCGCATGAGCCATTGGATCAATATTTTAAATAAGTTAATTTAAATGACTGTTTTAAAGATATTGAGAGGCTGCATTCTGATTTATTCACAAAATTCACTTGACAACATATGCAACTAAAA
Source organism: Protobothrops mucrosquamatus (assembly GCF_001527695.2). Taxonomy (NCBI): domain Eukaryota; kingdom Metazoa; phylum Chordata; class Lepidosauria; order Squamata; family Viperidae; genus Protobothrops; species Protobothrops mucrosquamatus. The sequence continues at coordinate 4,947,405 of NW_015386388.1, forward strand.
CACATGCTGAATAGTCCAGATGCTTCAGCAACTTCTAAAAGAGCTACAGTTTTAGGTTCCTATAGAGATTGAGTGCTTGAAGAGAAACCCAAAATCCATTTTTATCAAGAACAGCTTAAAAATAAAAGTAAAATATTAGTTATAAAAATGAATTGTGGAATAAAGAATTGAACTATCCAAATTTGGAGGATCAGTGGGTCCGTATGTTAAGAAATATTGAATTGCATTGACACCAGTAGATGTTACATAGATAATTTCTTTCTTTTTGACAAGTAGTCTTCTTTTTTTCTTTTGTCACATTTAGTATATTTTAATCAAGATAATACATTTAGGGTTTTTTATTTCCTCATAACTTTTCATTGTTAGGGTTGTACCTGTCTCACTTTTAAAGCAAATTAGACAATCCATTCCCCTGTTGGGTCATCGTTTCAGAGATATTTCTTTATCTAAATAGAGAAACACAATGATCAAAAATAAAAAATAAAAAGATGTTGTACAGCTCAGGGAAGGCGTCTGGGGCAACCTAGCTGGGGAGGATATGTGGGAGTGCACAAGTGGTACCACTTGGAGAGGGAAGGTGTGAGAGGATGGTGGGGTCAGGGAAGGTGTGTCAGGGGGTGCCATGTCCCAGAAAGAGATTACAGAAGTTCCTTTCTTGCTAACTGCTGCTGGGTATGGGAGACAGTGAGGGACTGAGAAAATGACTGTTATAAAAATGTTATAAAAGGTTTAAAATGAGCATCGCGTGTCTGCAGCAACAGCCTGGTGGGGCTGAAGCGGAGGCAGATCACAAGCATTGAAGCAACCACATTTTTTCCCAAATTTCATTCCTTCAGGAGTCACAGGTTCCAGATTTTGGGCTTACTGTAAATTAACCCTTTTGAGGTACATTGGTTCAAAAACTGTTGCCTAATGATACCTACAAGACATGTTTTTTCTTAAAGATATGTCATGGAGCACAGGGTATTTTTCCTCCAAAATTTCTGTACTTTGTTAGTAGTAATTGGTTCCTAAATTGAATCTAATGTTCCTTTAAGGGTTTCTATGTTAAAATGTGTTACTATTAGCTAATGTTTCCAAATGGCTATAGAGAAAGGTAATACACAGTGTAGATGAAACAAAACAGGTAGAGGCAATTACTCCATGGTTGCAAAAATAAAGATTTTTTAAATAATAGTTTCAGTTGGCAAAAAAAAAATCTTACTCAGGCATCTCTAATGCTTGGATTATGCTTTTCTTCCAAGGAAGATACAACATTTATAACTCATGGGCTTCCTTGGGTGTTTTTCTATGATAGAATAGTTTTAGAACTAATCCACACAGTTCTTACAAAGGCAGAGAAATTTCCTTGGGGTAGGATTGGGCAAACTTTTGGTGACATTAAGGCTGCGCTGAACATTTGGGAAGAACCCATAAAGATGTAGTGGGCACAGTTAAAACAGTTTCTTTTTCAAGAATGAAGACATCTTCCGGTCAATTACAATCTACCCCTCCTGAAGAAAATAACTGAACCTAGGATTGTTGATTTTGTTTTCCTAAGTTTGGGAGAATTTTAAGATTGTGGTTTAGCAACCATCATGGCTGAATTCACAAAACACAGGCAACCAGAACCAAGAAAACCATATAATATGTTCGCGGATGTGTGAAACCAGTCTGCTCAAACTACATTGGATGAGACATGTGTTTCTATTACTGTATTTGGACTGTAAAAATAGCTTTTTGAATATCTATACGTTCAAGATGGAAATAAGTCATTTCATTAACATTTTAATGAACATTTACCTAAGTTGCACTTTCTGAAACTATATGTGGGGTATAAGAAAATTTAGTTTCAGACATAATTTTACTTATAAAAGAGCATTATATTTTCATGGGGAATTTAGTTATATCAAGGACATACTAAGATGGGAGAAACTACAATTGTCATGTTTGAGGAGAATTTCTGTGATAAAGGTGAATATTCTGCCTAGAATGATGTTTCTGTTTTGACAACTAATTACCAGTTAAATAATGGCTAAAAATATATTTAAGTGTGTACTGTATGTCGAGGGAAAAACATGAATTAAACGTGCTGGTTTTAACTTTAAAGCTCTTTATCACATGCCTTTCTTCGTTTATATCAGTCTGCCCATATACAGCGATACAAGATGCAAAGGAAAAAGGAAGAAAGAGTTTTACTTGATCTGAAATTGTATGTTGCAGCTTGTTTTTTTGGTTTGGATGAAAGAATAGGTGTTTCCAAGATATAAAAGATTTTTAGAGTTATGACGTTTTGGGTACATGGATACTTGTGGTACAATAAAAGCAGATTTAGATTTCAAAAATCATTATTTTTGATGCTGTATGAAATATGGAATTCATGCAAATCCCAACTGTGCTCATAAGCACTTTTATAGCTCTTAGCACAGGAAGTATTTTATAGATGAGATACAATAGTCCTGTTGTTTTTAATAGATCTAACTAACATGTAACTAGCCTGTTTAGTTCCAATTAATCACGCTTGAAAGGCAGATGACTCTTTCCTCAATAATGTGATAAGTGAAGGATTGATGCTTTTAGCAATGTCTTTTGCACATTGTTTTACCTGTTGCCCCCTCCCCTTTCAAGTGGCTACTTCTGCCACTTGAAAGGAAATGCATCACCAAAAACTAAGGACATAAACAATAATTTGCAAAATAAAATTACACTGGCAGACATTTATAAAAACATGAGTTCATGCATACATATACTGGATCTAACCAAAAGTATAATGCATGTCACCATAGCAAAACATGTGTGGAATGCTTCTCGGTTTGTTTTTTTAAGGGCTATTTTCGAACAATTGCAACAACTCAACTCTCCAGTGACACAACTCATCCCATGCTTTTGACATGCTAAATGTAGGAAATATGATTTTCCATCAAGTATGAATGAACAATGTCCAAAAACCCTCAGCAGGCAAAGAGTTAGTCTTAGTTATTAGAATCATATTTCCAGATTTGTATATCTTGACACCCAATTGGTTGAGGTTCCAGTTAATATAGCTACTTCACAATGGTGTGCGGATTATGGTTTTATATTCTTTTTAGGTTGGGCCTTGCCATCAAGAATCAGATTTTTTAATTCTCTTTTCATATTAACATCTGAAATATAGAAATAGATATGAGCATTGCTTTCGGTAAAACATGCTCTTTCTAGAACTTGTTCTTTTTATACCTTGAATTGGGAGGAAACCTACCATCAGAAACTTTTCACTTTCTTGTTTTCCTTTTCTTTTTCTAAATTAAGTGTCACTGACAAGTGCTCTAAGTTGTGCACCACTTGCTTGATGTTAATAATTTGCTAATAAAGATCTCTCATGAATTACCAAGATGCCTCAAGCACCATTCAACTGCTTGATTGTCTGAAGCATTAAAAGAGCCTGATAATTTGAATAAGATCCTACAAGGAAATCAATGCAGGAGCAGAAACTCTCCTGCATACAGATAATTCTTGAGCCCTGCTGCTCCCTTAGGAAAATACTCAAATCATTCCATAAATACAAACTCAGCAAAGATCAGCCAGCACTAAAATGAAATTATGGATGAAAAGATCCTCTGGGCAAGGAAGGGAGAGTCTGGGAATTATAATTGGTGTAGAGGAGTGGCTGTATGGAAGGACAGGTACTCACACAATGTCTTTCTTTGCTGTAAGCCACGTCACTAGTGGAATTTCCCAGCTGTTTATATGACATTCCAGGTTCCTATTCTCTAGCATTGTTGTTCTTAAAAATATAAATATTGTCACTTAAAGACCATATTAATTCCCAAACTATAATATTATATCCATTATTAGGTCTTGAACTGTTATGTCTCTGAAATTTCTTTCCTTTTATAAATACCATTTTATCCATGTTTCTTTTTCATGGCCTCTTCCTTTTCCTGCACTTTTCTATTTATCTATTCATCTATCCATCCATTCACTTAGCTTTTGTACCTACCTACCTATTTAAATAGTTCTCCTAACATCTTTTTGCTTTTCTTGTACTCCTTCATCTCCCTTTAAAAATATAATAATTATCTGGCAAAAAGAGAATCAGATAAGATCCAGCTACTATAGGACTTGGTTGCCAGAAAAGACCAGACCCAAATGTTCTTTCTCTCTTTTCTCTCCCACCTTACTTCATTCTCTATTTTACTCTATCCTAGTACAGTATTATTTTCTTCTTCCATTTCTATGCATAAGGTATTTTTGTTGTTTCTTTACTATTGAAATTAAACATCCTAAAAGCACCTTGCCAAAAAAAAACAAACCCAAAACCCAACAATAACAGAAATTACCAACTTTCTGGATTTCTCTGCAAGCTCCTTAGTCCAGGGAGAAATTGTTAATATGTTCATTTAGGTGAGCCACGTTTTCCTCATCCCCTTCTTAGGCTAACCAAAGAGTGCTATTTTTGAAGCAACATCCTCGGTAATAGCAATATTTCTGATTACTCTAACCAGTTATTGTATTAAACTAACTAAAAATTCTCGGATAGTTTTTATTGTTCATTATTAGCTGAACAATAAAAACTAGGTTGACTTGACTTGACTTGGCTATCAATGTCATCAGAAGATACTTAATCCCTTGTTTGGTACTTGTACATCAATTTTAAGGAGGTGGTAGTGATGGAAAGATAGAAATTCCTTGACAAATTCTGCAAACTTCATCTCCTACCCTCTCAATTTTGACCAGATCATAATCGTAGTTCTTTTCTTTTCTTTCTTTCTTTCTTTCTTTCTTTCTTTCTTTCTTTCTTTCTTTCTTTCTTTCTTTCTTTCTTTCTTTCTTTCTTTCTTTTTCTTTCTTTCTTTCTTTCTTTCTTTTTTAACAAAAGGAATTTACTTAATATTTTCTGTTTTAAATAAGACAGTTTCCCCTGATGAATGTTACTTCCGGATTTCTGCCAACTACATGGGCAAGTCCATGCAGTTTCTTTGGGAATGTTTATCTGATGTGGTTGCCATTGCCACCTTTTAGGTCTAAGAGAGAGCATATGACTGGCCAAATTCACATAAATAGTGCAGGGTCAGAGAAGGTTGGTTGAAGCCATAAAGATAAATATCTGCACCGCAATATTTTTTAGTGTCTTCTATTTGCAGGATATGCTTCAGAAATACATCCATCCCTTGAGAGGGACCTGTTCCATGAGCAGTTCTTGGATTTCATAATAGTGGTATCACTAGCAAAGCTTGGGCAAAGCTTGTTCAACATCACTTTTATCTTGTTGTTTGTCATCTTAACTTGCAAAATTTGCATATTGCCTAGCAGGCATTCTCTGATGAAGACTTTTTCCATGACTCTAATGTGTGCAGGAAGATCACGCAAGCTAGAAATTAACACAGCGGAAAAAATAAGGTGGTTTTTTAATTTGTTTGGTATGTAGAATATATAGAGAGATTCATTAAATTAATTCTATATTGTAGGTTCAGTTAATTCATGTATTCATTATAGTTCAGACTGCCTAGCCAAAACATGGAAATACTTAGGGCTGCAATTTTTGAAATGTTTAATAATGTGGTTGTTCAGTGCTTCTTTAATAAAGTTTTAATTGTCAAATATTATTAATCAACATGTCTCATGTTCTAATTCATACCTCACACAATTTTTCTCTTCTTGTTCTCAAAGTGATTTCATATTCTGAGATATAAAAAGGGTATCTTCCAAATGGAAAAAACAAAATTGTCAAACATTTTCATACATCCACAAGGAAGTGCTTCAAAAAATTTCTTTCAGCTCATAATCACTAGGAATCAGGCAGTGAATAAATGTATTATTATTATTATTATTATTATTATTATTATTATTATTATTATTATTATTATTGATGATCATTGAATAGTCAGTCAGATGTTCAGACTGGATTTGGCATTTTGTCTACCTATCGAGTCCTTACCAAGGACCTGGGATAGGCAGATGTGGATGTTTGATGGCATTACAGATATTGTCGCAAGATGGAAGCAGTTCCTAGTAAGATCGCCTTTTTCAATTGACTAATGGCGAATTTGTCAATGCCAATGGTGTTCAAGTGGTGCTCCAGTTGTTTTGGGATTGCACCCAAGGCACCTATTACTATTATTCAGGGCTTTTTTTCTCGGAGAAAAGGTGGCGGAACTCAAACCTGGCCACGCCCTCATCAAACCCTAGGACCGCCCCTTTAGAGAACAGGAATGCAAGTAAAATTTGGGAGGGGCTATTTCCGGTGTGGGAGGGGCTATTTCCGGTGCGGCCGGCCCGGAAAAAGGTGCCGGAACGCCGTTCCGCCGCGTTCCGGC
>NW_015386388.1:4953779-4966279 GCF_001527695.2 Protobothrops mucrosquamatus
TTATTACTCTTGCTTGCTTTTGCCACAGTCTTTCTATTTCTATTTCTAGGTATTATTACTATTATTATTATTATTATTATTATTATTATTATTATTATTATTATTATTATTATTATTATTATTATTATATTAGAACTGCAAAAGCTTCTCATTTTGCAGCTTTTCTCACAGGAGTCTGCAACACTTTTTAGGGATGCATTCATTTTTACAACCATTTTAAATGATTTTTTAGAGTATGTTTTTCCTTCAACAATCATAGCTGATATAGATGGCAACATCATCCCTGAAAGCAGAACAGAATTGTTTGTCCTTCTTCTTTCCCTTTGTTTTTCATCTGCTTTGTTGAAAGATATGTCTTAGTTCTCGTTTGAGCAGTCTAGTGCTCATCTTAAAAGAATGAAAAGGTGCATTGCAAAAAATCAGTCAATTTTTACTTCACATTAGTTGTATGACCTGGGGCCTCGACACCAGAAATTGTCTTAGATGCCAATAGGCAGCTGTGGTCATTGATGACTCATGGATGACCCAGCTCTGTTAGAAATGGAGCTAATGTGAAAGGGAGCAGAATTATAAATTTTAAGACTTAATTATAGTGTGGCATTTTGTTTTGCTTTGGGTGTATGTCTATTCATGATATGTATAATTTTGAATGTTATTAGAGATAAGAATCTTAGCTATTGCATTTACTAATGCCTTTGAACCCATATCTTGAAAGGATATGGTTAATCATCATTCTGAATTAAAGCATACAGTGCTATCCCTCCCTTTAAATCAAGTGAGTCAGTTGCTTCAGCTGACAAATTTTGGGAGGTAAAGTAAGAGAAGCTGTGCACCATTCCATTGATCTGGAGCCTCCTAAACTAACCACAAGTTATCTGATGCAGTGATGGGTGTCTTTTGATCCCCATGTTGAAGCAATTAAACTGCTGGTCCAGTTAGCTTTTTTACATGCACTGGGGAAGGACACCATCTTGGCATTTGCCTTGGGAAGCAAAATGTTTGAAGTCAGAATAAATTAATTCTCTGTCTTTTTTCACTTAGTGTTTAACTATCTCTGGGTATATAGGAAGTAGAAGACAAGGAAGTATTTGATCAGTCTTTGGTATATTATTCTGACCAATAAAAATATGCCTTATCCAGTACTAGATTACAGTGCCTATGAATTTTGCTTTCTGACCAGTTCCATAACTTTATAGTCTAATGACTTTCATTCAGAAGCCATCGGTTTCTGTCTTGGAGCTACTTCTGATCCTGTAATCTCTGCAATCTTCACTCTAGATCCATTCCAACAAGCTTGGGCAACTCTCAAGAACTCAAGTAGCTCCAAACATTTTGCACACCTCAGACCTTTGAAAACTGGGAAGATGTCTTATATCCTAAGCTGTAGTATAAAGCCATAAAATATGCAAATCTCATGCTATTTACTATTCTGTTGATAGGAAGTGTTTTCTGATAAGTCAGCTTAGTGGAGCAAGCCTTGATTTTTCCCAGAAGGTCTCCAAAGTTATAAGAAGCTCTTGGCCCCTTTTTATTGGCATAAAGCAAAATAGGTGATATATGAATTCCAAAACTATGACTGTTACATAGTATTATGCCATTATAAACTTCATCCAAAATTAGTTGTATAATAAAGGGACTTGGAAACTCTGCTTTCAAGTATGATGCTGATTACTTTCCTACGCTCTCGATACCTGATAAGAGATGAGAATAAGGGGTACAAATTAATTTATATGCATCTATGATCCACAACAAAGGTGGTGGTGGTGATGAATAATGATGATGATGATGATGACGATGACAATGATGACATCCTGATAATTATCTTGTTGAATCAGTTTTATAGGGCTGCCTTGCAGGCAAGATGATTACCTACATTTAGGGAGAAAGAAGCATGTCATTTTGCAATGCTTATTAAATGTGCTTTGTCAGACAGCTGACACTTCAGTATACCCCAGAATTGACTAAATTACCTTTCAGGTTTGGTCGGCAAAGCCTTTATTAGAAACAACGTGAGTTGATTATTCAATAGCTAGAAATATTTGCATAACCTGTAAACTATTCTGCTTCCTTCGTGTGCTATGCAATACAGTATTTCAATACTGTACAATTAAATTGCCTGTTTTTGGTTTGCTTGTTTTTTTATACTTAAAATGGAAAGGTTCTGATAAATAGACATCAGTGAAGCATGGTAATTGCAGGAAAAATTTATTTCACAGTAGATTCAAGATGAAATTGAATGATTAATGTTATAGTTGTGAACCAGTTTGCCTGAAAAGGATGTATCAGACCTCTGAAACACCATAACTTCATTAAAGGTAAGTATATATTTTATTTCAGATTGCAGTTATGTTTTTGAAGCTAGGATAGTGAATTCCTGGCCTGTAAGTTGCACCCAACCCACAGCTCCTCCCCATCTACACATGAAGGCCTCAACTGGGATCACTCACCTTCAGTATCCATTATCCCTTCTACTCAACCTTGAAAAGCTGTTGTTTCAGGGTAAAAAGTTGATCTAATACAACTTTCTGTTCCCTCCATGATTTTTGAAATGTCCACAGCAAGTTCCAAAAATAGAACAGGATTGAATAATGGTCAATTTTATTTTTTTAATCTTCCTTTTATGATTACCTACAGCAATATCCTTAGGGGAAATCATAATTTGCAAAATGCTGGCTACACAAACACAAAAGGGGCAGAGCTTAGGCTGTGACCACATCTATTGCCATCCAGCACTGATTTTGCCTTTTCACTGAAATCGTATCTTGGTCAACATTTGTACTGAATAAGTCACCTATGCTATAAGATTCTGGGAACTTAGTAAATACATGAAAATAAAAATATATAAAAGTAGAGAATATGTTTTGCTTCAAATTACATTATTTCATATTTATCTTGAACTACATTTGCCATTTTAATTCTCCAATTTTGGAGTGATTTCTATAAAACTTTCTGGTGTCCCCTTTGGTTGTATGCAGTGATATGTTTTGTGACCTTAGATCCCTTTTTTCAGTCCCTCAAACTCCCTATATCTATAGCTGCTAAAGATGTACAGAATAGTTTCTTTTCATCCATCCATCCATCCATCCATCCAAAAAAATGTATGAATCCACTTTAAAAGAAACAAAAGTCTACTGTATTTGGTTACTTGGCTTAAGAAGCTAGAATAAGATGACTGTCATTTTGGATTTTGCTCAATTTCTCATTCTTCCTTCTTGAGTTAATGTCATTCTTTTTCATCATCAGTTTCTGAATTCTTTCTAGAAGTCTATATGAAAATTAATGTAGATGTTTCCTTAAGGCTATTATAGTTAAATTGCAAAAATGCAGATGACCACTAAATGGCATCAGACACATAAATTCTAATTCTTTGTTGCCATCTACTGGTAATCCAATTTTGTAGCCTGATTTGTTTGTACTCTCAAGAAATGAAAACTAGTATTTGTGAATTAAAACACAAATGAGGAATGCACGTTATAAAATATTCTCAATGTTGGTCCCCAAAAACTGGGACTAAGAATGTTTATTTATTTTTTTTAATTGAAAATTTTATAAAAGTTTTACAATGTAATTCCCCCCTCCCCAGAACCCACCCTTCCCCTCCCCCCTCCCTCCTCCCCCACTTCCCAGAGCCAATCTCAGGGTTAACAATACAATAACCATACTCTATCTAACATTAATCAACTATTAGAATAACAAATCTATAAAATCCTTTAACTCTCTTTTAAACAAATATACTAATATTAAATACAATAATTATAACATCATATTACTAATTATAAATAAAAATAAGTAACCTATTATAACATATAAACTACATTAATACTCTAAAATTTACTCAAAAACCAAATGAAATTTTTTAGTACCATATTTACTCTCAATATAATCTATCCATCTTCTCCAAACCGAAATATATCTTTCTTGTGAATAGTCCTTCACATAAGCAGAAATCTTGGCCATTTCTGCTAAATTTGAGACTTTAAGTGACCATTCTTCTATAGTGGGCAAACGTTCCGTTTTCCAACATTGAGCTACTAGTAGTCTTGCAGCAGTTATCAAATTCAACATCAAATCCATTTCTTTTGTATCCAAATCTTCCATAATACCCAGCAAAAATATCTGCGGTTTAAACTTTATCTTTTTTCTTAAAAATATTTTGAATATTCCACCATATCTTAATCCAAAATGCCTTTACTTCCCTGCATGTCCACCAAATATGAAAATAAGTTGCATTTAAGTTTCCACATCTCCAACACTTAGGTTGTAAATTAGGATACATGCAGGACAATTTTTGAGGATAATAATAATAATTTAATAATAATTTAATTTATATACCGCCCTTCTCCCATAGGACTCAGGGCGGTGCACAGCATATTAAAACAGATACAAACAAAATACATCAAAAAACAAAGAACCCCCATAAAACCAAATTAAAAGCCAAATATTGGAAGCTGTGTGTCAATTAAAATTTTCTTAAAATCATCCCTACCTAAAATCCTCCCTAGGTCAGGCCCGCTTGCTGGAAAAGCCAAATGCCACCTATAAAACATTTTATAAAAATGTTCCCTTAAGTTTTGAGCTTGAGTAAATTTTACATTTCTAATCCAAATTGTCTCCCATCTTTCCAATAAAATCGGTTCTTGTATATTTTGAGCCCATTTTATCATACAATCCTTAACCAATTCTGTTTCTGAATCCAATTCAATCAATGCATTATAAATTCTTTTGATATGAGCTTGAGATTGATCTTTAATCTGTTTCATCAAATTTACATCCTGTAAAGTAATACCAACTTTTTGGTCCAGACGCCACCTCATTAACAATTGGTTATAATAAAACCAAGAATATTCGATGTTTTCTTGTTTCAAATCTACTAAAGATTTAAGTTGCCAATCTTGTCCTACCAGACAAAGTAGTTCCTTATAAGAAACTTTATCCAAATTAACTCCCCTAGATATCGCCTCTATTACCTGTCCTGGAATTGCCCAGATAGGAATTTTATAATTTAATTTATAATAATATTTCTTCCAAACTCGTAATAAGGCACTTCTTAAAATATGAACCTTAAAATTTTTATCTACCTTTTTATCATAAATTAAATATGCCTGCCAACCAAATAACAAATCCCATTCTTCAAGAGAAAGTATATTTCTATTTGTTAAATTTAGCCAATCGCTAATCCATGTCAAGACCACCGCATCATAATACAATTTTAAGTTGGGGACTTTAAGTCCTCCTTGTTCCCTTATATCCTGCATGATCTTAAACTTAACTCTTGGTTTCTTGCCCGCCCAAATAAACTTATTAATACCCTTTTGCCAATCCTCCAAATTAGCATCTTTTTTTAAGATAGGAATCATTTGAAACAAGAAAAGAAATTTTGGAAGGACATTCATTTTTACTGCTGAAATTCTCCCCAACAAAGATAGTTGTAATTTTTTCCAATCACTTAAATCCTTTTGCACCTTAACCCATAAAGATTCATAATTATTCTTATACAATTTAGCATTAGAGGCTGTAATATAAACTCCCAAATATTTTACCTTTTTAACCATTTCAAAACCTGTGAGCGTAACTAACATATCTTTATCATTCATAGACATATTTTTGGGTAATATTTTAGTCTTATTACAATTTACCTTAAAACCAGAAACTTTCCCATATTGTGCGATAATTTCAACCAAGTCAATTACCGAATCTATTGGCTGAGTTAATGTTAACACCAAATCATCTGCAAAAGCTCTTAACCTATAATCAGTCTTATTAACCTTAATTACTTTTATTATAGAAGACTCACGAATTTTAATTAACAAAATCTCCATTGTTAACACAAATAACAATGGAGATAATGGACATCTTTGTCTGGTTTCTTTTTCAATTTTAAATACTTCTGTTACCCCCCCCCCATTAACTATAATCTGTGCTGATTGCTGTTGATAAATAGCCTTAAGAGCGGACAAAAAATTTTCCCCAAAATTCATTCTGTCTATAACTTGAAACAAAAAAACCCCAATCTAATTGATCAAATGCTTTTTCAGCATCCAAAAATATAAAAGCAGCAGGAATTTGATTATTCTTATCCAAATATTCAATTAAATTAATAATTTGTCTTACGTTATACTTCATATATCTTCCAGTTATAAATCCAGATTGATCACTATGAATCAATTGGCTCAACACTTGCATTAATCTATTTGCCAATACTTTTGAAAAAATCTTATAACTGTATTCAATAAAGATATAGGTCTATAATTCTTAGGTTGAGTCAAATTCTGACCCTCCTTTGGTATTAAAGATATAAAAGCAGTTCTCCAAGAAGGAGGTACCTCTTCACCCAACAAAATACTATTAAACAATTCCCTTAATGGTTCTAACATTTCTTCAGATAACATCTTGTAATAAATTGCTGTTAATCCATCTGTACCTGGTGCCTTACCAACTTTTAATTGCTTAATTGCCCCCTTAATCTCCTCAAATGTAATTAAACAATTCATTTTTTCCCTTTGATTATCTGACAATCTAGGAAAATGTGCCTGCTGTAAGTAATTATCTATTTCTTCAAGTTGTATTTTTTCAGAAGCATATAACTTAGAATAAAAATCCAAAAAACTCTTTTTAACCAAATTTTGTTGAGATGTCATTTTACCATTATAATCTATTTTCTCTATAATTCTTGACTTCTGCTTCTTTCGTAGTTGGTAGGCCAACCACCTTCCAGGTTTATTTGCATTACAAAATGTATTATATTTCATGTACCTTAAACTAGTTGTGGTCTGATCTGCTATTAACATATTAAATTGCTCCCTAAGCACAGTTATAGATACTTTTAAATTATTATCCAGTGGATTTAAAATAAAAGCCTGTTCTTTTAATTTAATCTCCTCCTCTAACTCTTTTTGTTTTTACATTTGTTTACGCCTATAAACATTATTCATATAAATCAGAATACCTCTCATATATGCTTTACTAGCATCCTAGACCATTGAAATCGAAGTATCTTTATGCATATTCAACAAAAAAATTATTTCAATTGATCTCTACACTTCTGCCAAGTTTATATCATATCTGAATAAATTTTCATTCAATCTCTAAGTTCTTCTATTCCCTCTTCAGCAAATAGTTCCATCCATACAGGACTATGATCTGACAATGTCCTAGGAAAAATCTTAATATTCTTCACCCTGGAAAAGAAATCATTAGTGATTAAGAAAAAATCAATTCTCGAATGAGATTGATGCCTATTCGGAAAAAAAGTATAATCTCTTTCTTCCATATTTCATTCTCGCCAGATGTCTTTTAATTCCAATTCATCCTTCAAGTCAAAAAAAGTTTTAGGCAATGTTGAATTAAAAGCTTTACAGGAACCTTTCTTATCTCTTCTTGAATCTAAAACACCATTCCAATCTCCCATCATAATAACTGATTTGTAATCCATTTGATTTAATTTCCGATGCACCAATTTATAAAACTGTTTCTGCTGTTGATTTGGGGCATATAATCCAATAATAAGACATTTCTTCCCATTCAATAATATTTCAATAAAAACATATCTTCCTTCTGGATCAGAATCAATCAATTTAGGCAAAAACTCCTTCCTAACATAAATAACTACCCCGCCTCTTTTCTGAGGCACGGGTGCCATAAAATGTATTCCCAACCGCGAGTTAATCAAATATTTTTGATCCTTTGCTGTAATGTGAGTTTCTTGTAAGCAAACAACATCATTTTTATGTTGCTTCAAATAATAAAATATCTTTTTTTCTTTTCTGTGGAGAATTCAAACCATTAACATTCCATGTCAGGAACCTTGCCATCTTTAATGGCAGCGAGCCTCTGGAACGCTCCTTGTAAATCAGCTGTTACTGATCTCTTCGGCCTCGCTCCTCCTACTGGCTCTGAGATTACTTGCTGTGCTGTAGGTATCACATCCACTTTTTGTTGCTCTCTTTCTTTGCGTCTATGAGCTGCACGGGTCATTCTTTGTGATTTCAGATCATCTTTAATGTCCATAAATTGTTGCTTAGCTTGATCTTGGTCTTGTAGATTTATAATACTTGATGATGATATGGCTCCTTCAGCCACTTTATCTTCAAAGATTCTTTCCTTCCTGGTACCTTGTGGAGACGATGGTGAGCCTGCTTTCAAAATTGAGATATAAAAGTCGTGTTGAGCGGATAACGTGCTCCCATGTAGTTGACCATTATACCAACAGGTATATCCCATCTAAATTGAATTTGTCGTTTTTTCAACTCTTCAGCCAGGAAGGCGAAATCCTTCCTTCTTCTAAGTATTTTAGGTGGTATCTCCTTTAAAATTATAACATCTTGTCCTGAAATTTGAAATTTCTGCTTATAAAAAGCTTGAATAATTTCATTATGGATTGGTTTTCTGGAAAAGTAGATAACAACATCTCTTGGAAGGTTTCTCTGTCTTGCAACCCATGAATTGACTCTAAAAATTTTTTCCCATTTCTCTCATAATTTCCTCAGGTTGACAGGACAAAACCAAAGCCAAATCTGCTGCAATCTCTTCCTCCAATTTTTCTTGGACATTCTCTTTCAATCCCCTTATTCTCAAAGCATATTCCATTTCTCTATATTGTGACATAGTGACCTCATTTTGAGTTAAATCCACATTCTCCTCCACTTTTCCCAATCTAAATTCCAAAGTTTCAACATGTTCCTCCACTTCATCCACCCGTCCATCAATACGTTCTACATGAACTGCCAAGCCTTGCAATGCAAACAATATATCATCTCTCATCTCTGCATTTTTCTCTTCAAGTTTCTTTTCAAACAGCTCCTCCATCTCCATTCTAATCTGTTTTGCATTGTCCTTCAAAGCATCCTGTAAATCTTTCAATGTAAGTACTGGAATTGGGGGAGAAGGCGGAGGAGTGGGTTTTGGCTGCTGTGATGTTTGAACAGCTGGGGAGGAGATCGTGCTTTTCTGAGGAACAAAAGTTCCCACACATTTAGAGGCCATTTTACTTTTCTCTTTTTCTCTTATACTTTCATTTATATAATATAAAGTCTTATAAAAGCATCCAACAAAAGCAAAAGCAGAAAGCTTGCCCAACCAGCAAGCAACAAAGTAGCCAAGTCTATTACGGTAGAAAGTCCAGCAGAAAGTAAAAGTCTCCAAAAAGTAAAAGTCTTTTATATTTTCTATCAAAGAAAAAAATGCCCTTCCGCAGCCATATTCCTTCCTCTTCAGATTAAAATAGAAAGTGAAGAAGATTCTTATTTATTTCCAGGGTTAAAGTCCCAGTTCATTCAAGTTCCAATCCTCCTGGTTCGCTCTGTCTGCTTGTAAAATTGTACTCACAGTCTCCTAAAACAGCAGAGGTTGAATCCGCATCTGGCTTCATTCTAGGAACAAAGGCAGCCCGAGGCACGGAGAAGTCCCAGACTCCGGGGGAGCTCAGCATAGTCCTCACAGATGAAGAATCATGAGGGCTAGGGAGCTCTACCCCTATCGGGGAAGCTCCCCCCCTTTGCCTGGGGAAGGGGATTCCGAGCCGCGGAACAGCTGTTACACGCTGTTCCTGTGGCTTTGACATGTCCTCGGGGCAGACGGCTCACGGGAAAGCCGCCATCGGCGCCGCGATCCAACCGGAAGTCCTAAGAATGTTGATCCCCTAAGAATGGGACTGAGAGTCACATTGCCCCTAATAATCAGTTTTTGAATTTTCCTTTGTTATTTATGGAGCCATGGAAACATTATGGCAACCCCAGTTTTAGTTCCCATCTTCATGTTGCTGGCTTTATCTTATTTCTAGGCATGAAGAAGCAAGTGGTTAATGATATTTTCCAAAAATTCCAAGATATTTCCCTTCATTTTGCTTGTTTGGCAAAATACATCTATAATTTCTTCTGGTAAAGAAGAAATCCGGCCTTTGGATTGGATTGGATCCAAACTTAATCAGTGAAATCAATGGGCTCAAGGTATTCAAGATTACAGTCAACTATCTGTTTGCACCCCAGACTTAACTGGATCTTTTTGAATAACTAAACCCAGTCAGCAGATACATAGAAGGTAGGTGAGTTAATTTTAGCTCCAGTATCTCCAAGGGAACATAGACCTGATGGTTAACTAAATATTAACTCTCTTTTCCTGCTACTAGCACATAATCTCAGTGTCCTTATAAACATGGACTTGAAAATCTGTCACTCTGCACATTTAGGAAGTAGTGGTGTGAAACAGGAAGAAAAGGGAAGGAGTGGTAAGTGCATTTTAATTACGTCTGCTGTGGTGTTGATTCCAACATGGCTATTGTACATTTGTTTTTAGTCAGTGTTTTTTTTAAAAAAGGATGAAAAATCAGGAAGTGATAACTTTGCAGAAACCAGACGCTAACAGGCTGCTCTCTATTTTGACCAGCATTTGTGAACTACAATCTCAGGGCCTGAGGATCAGTATTTCAGCCAGAATAGTGTGAAAGTGAGATAGGACAAAGATCCTGAGATCAGAATGAACCACTATAGTAACAATAAATGAGTTTCAACTTTTTATCCCATCAAAGAACAAGCAGCTCTTAGCCCAATCTACTGCATGGGTGGTAGAAAAAGAGTCTTGAATCTTTCTTCTGCTGCATACATGGCTTGCATATTACACTTTGCAGTTGCTGGATTTCTTCATTAACAGCTTTTCTAGTGTCTATAGTAAAACTAGTTTATCAAGGGCCATGTCCTTGAATCTCTGCCTGGAAGACTTAGCCTGAATATCAGTCTAGCACAGGGGTCTTCAAACTTGGCCCTTTTATGACTTGTGGACCTCAACTCCCAGAATTCCTCAGCCAGGCACCCCTGGTCTAGCAGAAGCACGAAAGATAAGTCCTGTTTCCCAGTTCTGGAAACACAGTGATTATATGTATGGAAACCAACTGATTGTATTATGGCATTCTCTCCTATATTAATAGATATGTGTATTCTTCTAAGTTTCTGTTAATTTACAAGATAAATATCCATAAATTTTGTATAGGTGCAAACATATTACAATTTATATCTTTTTGTTACTCTTAGTCAAAGAACTGATAGGCTATGAAAGTCTTTGGCTACTTTCTTTTCTTAAGGTGATTTGGTGGCTGGCCTTATTAACATGTTTACTTTTGATTTAAAAAAAGACACATCTAGTACACAGAGGCCTTTGATGTCAACAATAGCAAAGCAGATTTATTTTGGACATTTTTGTTGTTTTCAGTGGTCAGAGGATAGGCAACCACGGCACTGATACTTATTAGGTAAAAAACAATGCTATCTTGCAGAAAAATGGGAAAGACTCAGCAGGAGATAGTGGAGTGGATGCCCTCACATCCACTTTGAAAATACATGGAATAGTAAGCGATAGAAGGTTGGAAGAACTATCAGGAATGCTTCATTGGGGCAAGGGACCCTCTGCCCCTTCTCCTACAGTTGTCTGAAGATAAAGAGAAACAAGGTGAAATTACTAGAAAGAAAGAGATGCCAATGCTACTGTACATAACTGTTCAAATCAATAGAAAATTTTTAGAAAGTTTAAGTAACATGCAATATATTTTGGAAGCTCCCGATATTCATACAAGAAGATTCAACAGGATGTGGCTGAGTTGAGGTTGAAAGAAAACTGTTTTCAAATGCTGTCTTTGTTGCTCTTGATATGTTTCAGGAAATTTACTGAAGGGAATGTTTTCATGGCCAGTATATTTTCCACCAGTTGTCATTCAGTTCAATGAAAGATAATGTTACAAACAGATGGGAGTTTTAAGAAATCCAAAAAGCTAGGACCCGGAAAGGAGAAAGGAGGTGCATGTGAATGCTATCACATTTGCCATACAGCCCTTTCTCTTATGGCCTGCAGGCTCCCTGCTTCCCATCTATTCATGGAACTCTTTCCAGAGGGCTTTTTCAGTAATGCTGCTATTGTCATAGCTGGAGTTGATGAAGGGCTTAGAAAAACCATTTGTGTTTAACAACAATATTTTTAGTCATTCTTATGAGACCGTCTCACTATTTTTAAAAAAAACCATGTATTTATATTTTTCATAGAATTTTTCAGACTTGTTCATTGTTGGCATACGTTTTAAGGTTTCCCCTCTTCATTTTATTTCATTCCTTAAACTTGAAAAAGAAAATGACTTGTTACATCTATGCCTAGCAAATGGAATCAAGTCTAAATTGGATTAGTAAGTATGAGTGCAGGTGCTCTAGTTGTACTGATATACAACTTATAAGAAATTTTCCTGCTTCATAAATGTGAATGAAGAAATTAATTAAATTAAATGATTAACCCCTTGCTGATTTTCAAATTTATTTCCCATGAAATAAATGGAAAGTAGGTTTTAGTTTGGAACTGACTGAAAGCCTTCAGATGGGAATATTTGTGCTTACAGGGTGCCTTTGACTTACAACCACAACTGGAACCAGAATTTCCATTGCTAAGCAAAGTAATTGTTCATTGAGTTGCATCCAATATTGTGATCTTTTTCCCCATGATTGTTAAGCAAATTGTTGCATTGTTAAATG
>NW_015386388.1:4971279-5050070 GCF_001527695.2 Protobothrops mucrosquamatus
TAGGTAACATCATCATCTTCCCAAATCAATCCACTGCAAGATGAAGATTGGTAAATTATTTTTTTATTATTTTAATCAGGGCTGAAAAAGTGTGAAGTGCCTATGGTCTCTCAGCTGACTCCTATGGCTAAGGAAGAATTAAAACCTGGATCTCCCCATCTTGTAAGTTATATGATATTATTCATTGCCATAGACAGTGGCTAGAAATCTATTCCAGTCCTGCCTACTCCACTTTGTTTAATTTACAAACAAATAAAATTTGTTTGTATTGTCAAATATCATATGAGTCTATAGAAATGTCAACTTGGAGATATTTTGACTTCATATATCATAAGATCTCATTCAGGAATTCCAAAACCTAATAATTTATGAACCTTTGGCTGTTCTAATTTTTTATATTGTACATTTTATTTATTTGGAGGGGGATGCACAGATAATTTTAGGGTGCAAAGAATGCAATGGTACCACCAGGTATCTTGTTGCTAATTTGCTAATACACTGATCGTGATATTAAATAGCAGTGCATGATGTGTATAAGTATACCATATTAGTGAAATGGCAAGATCCTTAATTGTCATGTCCCCATTAGCAAAACTGATCAAATAATAATTTCAGAGGTTTTAGTTAAGGTTCATCTTTACAAACTTCATTTAATCATTATTCTTTGCAATATGGACATCTCTGCTGGATAGAACTCAGTAAAATAGTCTATCCTCCTAACACAGAGGTGATGAAATTGTGGATCTCTATATAAGAGCAATAGCAATAGCACTTAGACTTATATACTGCTTCACAGTGCTTTCCAGCCCTCTCTAAGTGGTTTACAGAGTCAGCATATTGCCACCAACAATCTAGGTCCTAATTTTAGTGACCTCGAAAGTCTGGAAGGCTGTGTCAACCTGCTGGCAGCCGGCAGTCAGCAGAAGTAGCCTGCAGTACTGCATTTTAACCACTGCACTACCACGGCTCTGAATGCTGAATTGCCGAATTGCAGAAACTGCAATCGGGTGGTTATTTGTGTTTTTCAACCTTGGACACTTGAATATGTATGGACTTCAACTCCCAGGATTCCCCAGCCAGCCATTTTGTCAAAAGTCCAAGGCTGAGAAACACTGTCCTAGTCATCTATAGCTTCCCACCCTGACTCAGAAAGAAGTTTATTGACGTTTTTAATAAGGTATTTATTATTTTCCATGATGCATTTAGATTTTACTGAATGAGGAAATGATCACCCTTACCTCCTCATGGTTTTTCCTTAGGCAGCATAGCTCATCTTGCAGGTTCTCACACTGTATATCCAGGTCAGATCGGCAGGCAGTCAGCTGATCCAGGATTTGATGCAGTCCATTAATATCAGCCTCCACATTCTGACGGAGGCAGCATTCCGTCTCATACCTGAGCCATAAGAAAAAAGGAATGAAGGCTTTACTGGTTAGCTTACAGACCCAGACAAGGGAAATTTTCAAACATACCTCGTATTAGATAAACTTTAGATATAAATAAAGGAAGATACCAAATAATCAACAATATTTCATTGAGTGTAACACTGCTAGAATTCACTTTGTTTTTATTCCAGGCACATTGAACCACATTTTCTTTTCCTTGTCCTACAGCAGACTTTACCAACTCTGATGCACCCTAAGCATGAGAATTTCAGCTCCCAGAATTCTCAACAATAATCATATTGCTTAAGGTATTCTGGAAATGGAGCCTGACAAATCTGAAGGATTTCCAACTTAGGGAAAACTGCAGTGTAGCAGAAGTAACACCCCAAAATAGAGAATGGCAAGATTCTTTTCACCTTATTGCCTAAAATGAAAGATATTCTCCTCTAACAGCCTGACCCACAGTGGCCATCAAGGCAATTCCATAAGTAGCCCTGCACTTTCAATAAAACAAATATTCTTTTGTTTATCTGCCCTTAATTTACTAAAAAGTACTCACTTGGATCTGAAATCATCAGCAGTCAGTTTGCTGTTATCAATGCACAGAAGGAGTTTGTTATTCTCCACACTTGCACAAATAAGCTGGATAAATGGAAAAAATGCAAGTCCATTGATAAATCTACATTGATTTTGCCTTTCATGTAAAGTTTTAGTATTAAGGTTTAGCCATCCATATCAGATATTCATTAAACTACACAAGCTTCATTGTTTAGCTTATGGATACATGCTTGTTTACATCTAAATTGTTATTTGAAAGCATAAAACAATAATCAAACAAGCCCATGAGTGGGAATCCCCTACAGTTTGTAAATGATTGGAAGTGGTGACCAAGATGTAGTTAATTCATAGCTAATATTCTCCTCTTCCAAAAATCAACTTGTACAACTTGGGGATACCTTTAATTTTTTCCTATGGTGACTGCTTCTATGCAGAAAATTGATTAAATATTACATTTCATGATGACTTTGTACCATGCTAGCAAGACAATCTTGAATTAAAAAAAGGTTTACTGGCTCAGTACGTCAACATAATACAGTAGGAGCAGCATCTATAGATAAACTCAAGATAAACTTAGAGTGCTACCTATTATAAACTGTTGTTGATTTTTGAAATTAAGTTTTCTTGTTATTTTCTGCATTCACTAGAATCCATATTACAGAATAATGTGGAAACATCATCAAACCCCACCACCATTATTTTGGGAAAGCAGAATGTCCTCACAGATCAGAATGCAAGAACATATTTTACAAAATTTATTTGATTCATATTTCATACATGATGATTAGAAGAATAAACTGGTCCTTAGAAATCAGCAAAATAAATTCACAGCATTGTGAACTTTAGTTGAGCAGGAATGCTATTACCTGCAATTGTCCCAAGCAAATGCATGTGAAAAATATGAAAAATGGATTGAAAATTGATGTCTACCTGGTTTTTAAGATCTTCAATTTGCTGGTGGTAATGACTATAGTCCTTTGGTTCAGACAGAGGGCCTTGCTTGGCATAAAATTCTCTGATTCGGCACTCAAGTTCGGCATTTTCCTCTTCCAGGCATCGGACTTTGTCTAGATAGCTGGCCAGGCGATCGTTGAGGTTCTGCATGGTCATCTTCCCATCAAGATTAGAGAAAATACCTCCACAAACAGGTTCTCCAATCAATCCAGCAACTGCTCCAGGGTTAGGTACCACACCACCCATGCCACCAACAACACCTGGATGACCCATGCCACCTACCATGCCAGCAGGGACAGCTCCAACCACTCCACAAGGAGCACCTACCATAGTAGCATGAGGAGCACCAACTACACCACCCATGCCATTAACTACAGCAGTTGGTACAGCACCAACTAGGCCACTATGGGCACCACCTACTACACCACCAGGAATACCACCTACCATACCTACATGACCACCACCAGCACCACCTACCATACCATTTCTAGCAGCAGAAGTCCCCATGTGAGAGGTGGCCACAAAGTTACCATTTGTCCCAGCATGTCCTCCACCGACAAAAGCCCCACTGCAGCTGCCAGTTGAGAAATGGCTTCTCCCCCCAAGATGACTCCGTCCAGAGAAGCTAGCTCTTTCGTTGCCTAGCCCACATGAAGTATATCGCCCAGAGCCAACAGAAGAAACCCCGACTCCAAGATTGCAGCTCCCACTGCTGTTT
The DNA here is from genome assembly GCF_001527695.2 of Protobothrops mucrosquamatus. NCBI lineage: Eukaryota > Metazoa > Chordata > Lepidosauria > Squamata > Viperidae > Protobothrops > Protobothrops mucrosquamatus. Next base: position 4,974,895 of record NW_015386388.1, read on the forward strand.
CTCCCAGCTGTTAGGACCGTGTGTCTTGGACCACAGCTCATAGTGGCAGAGAAATTCCTTAATGCTAAGCTGAAAGCAAGAGGCACCACTTGACACAAAGTAAGATTGCTGAATCCACTACCCACTTATCTCTATTTATACTTTTTTCAAAGGGTGTCACCTGTTCTGCCAGAGTTCTTTTCTGGGGTTCTCCCCACACCCCCTTTCTAAACTCATAATACAGGATGCTATAATTATTCAGACCAAAGCTAAATTCCCAAAGGCAAGGTGCTGGCAGATGCAATGGGATTCAAAGAAGATGCTGCACATGTCAGCAGCTCCCTGGGAAAAAAAAATAGGAAGGTTGTGTGTATGTTTTTGTGAAGTACAGTTGGCAACAAACAGAAATGCTGCAATGAATAATAGGCTCTTTTGCCTGCAAGAGGAAACATAGCTTTCCGGATCCAACCTCATTATTTTCCTGCAACTAAAATGTAGACTCATGCCACTTAGGCCTGGGGTAAAATTCAGTCTGAGCTAAGCCAAAAATCCTCATGAACTTCTCATTTAAAAAATATTGCATGCTTTCAAAGTCCCCTCTTTTTTTCTTCTTCTTCTTCCTTTTTTTTTTTTTTTTTTTGCACATTTTTGACATTTCATGAGAAGGCCAGCATAATGCAGTGGTTAAGATGCTGGGTCTGGGTCAGAAACAATCCAATTTAAATTTGGCCATTGATATTACCTTTGGGCCAGTCACTTTCTAGAATTAAGAGACAGCCTGACATTACTCCTGATGTTCTAATGGAATAGGCAGAAGATAGATGTTTTAATGACTTGATCTCAGTTGAATGTGATCTCATTTCATTTCCCTGCTGTGAAATCATCAACTCAGGACCTGGATTATGCATCATTGTCATGATCTCTAAATGAGGCAAGGATCACCTGACTGTTTCATACTAGCATCTGTATTCTGTATTCTTCATTTACACTGAATGATATTTCAATGTCACTACACCTAGATATGTATGTAGTATACCCAGTTATATAGTTCTCACTTCTCATACTTTAATCCTTCTTATTTGGTAGTGTATTTTCCCATCTAATGATGCAAAAGGGGCCTGCATCAGAATCATACTCAGAAATCCTTTTCTGCCAGTGCAGGTTATCAGATGCTATCACAGGTATCACACTACAGTATTGACCCCAAATAATAAAACAAGCTATAAAAGAACTGAAAAATAACATGGCATTTGTTTCATGAAAGTATAAATAATGTGGCATGATTCATGTGAAAATTCAGTACTTATCAAAATATGAAGCAGAGAATTTTATAAGAATTTCAAGCAGCAAATCGATTATAGATCTCCTCCATACTTCTGTATGGGAGTGATGGTGCAGTATTATGACAGTGTTATGACAGCTGCCCACCTAAAGCTAGAACCTGCTCATCTATAAAGCAGCTTGGATGCCTTCCATTTTGTTTCTTATCTTGTTTCTCAATTTATTCTCATCTTTGATTTGAATCTCTACTATTCTTCTCGTTCACTAAAATAATTCAAACGTCAACGTTTTGTGGTTTTGCTTGAGATGCATATGGCTTGGCTAATATAACTTGACTCTCAAATATGTTTCTTAGTTGTTGACTTATTTGATTTCGGCAAAGCCATTACCTTGATATTAATCTTATTCTCTTTATGAACATTATATCTCAGCAATATTGTTGGCTATATAATCTCTGAGTTGTACATAAAATTGGTGAAAGTTTGGACAAAATGAAAGTGCAACACTTTCCTATTAACCCATGGAAGTTGAAAAGACAGATATTCATCATCCATACTCTTTGTGAATTGATTTAGGAAAGTCATTGTCATAAAATCCAGGGGTGTAATGGGGCTGGATTTTGTTTTATGATTGCCAAAGAGGCAGTCAATTGAGCTTTGCACAGCAATGTAGACTGAGTTGCTGAGTAAAATCCATGGAGGGAAGAGAGCCAAGGGAGCAAAATTTCATCTTTTTAACAAACGTAAATCCCATAGTAGAGGATTACAGAGAAGTTCCATTCCTCGTACTTCCAGGCAAATGAGGAACAGATCATCCTGTTAATCAAATATTGATTGGCAGTACTTCAGATGGGAAAAATGGGTTCTTCTGTTCTAGCGCTAATTGGTTGATTTGTTTTGTACCATGAGGTTGTTGTTGATTCTTGGTGGCCACATAGATAGATTTTCTCCATGAAAAAGTCCTAAGGAGGAATTTATATAATGGATCAGATCCTGCATAGGCCATTAATAATAGAATATATTACTCCAGTGGAAGTGGCTGGGTTTTTTAGCAAAATAATGTTCTAGTATTAAAATCTGAAAACTTTTCAAGCAACTGCATTACATCTCATGAGTAAAACAAATCTAAAGAAAAGCAAAATTATTGATGGAATCTGATAGTGGGGGAAATGCACATGAACATGAGTTCTTTATCTAAGCACACAATGTGTTTGAATCACAGAGCCCCAAATAGGTCGAACTGGTTTTCTGTGGCAATTGGTTGATGGAATCTGGGAGAATGACATGAAAGTTCAATTATGTTTGGCATGCTTACTTTAAGGGATGAGCCCAGAGAGTACAATTGGTCCTTTTAAATAAATTACTGGATTGGAAGCAGTTGAGAAAGGAGAACCTGATGGAGTGTCCTGTCATTGCTCCTTCTACTACAACTTGAAAGAATGGCTGCTGCCAAGGAATGATGAACTGATTATATTAATATAGCATTATCATTTGTATTTTACAGCCCACTATGCTCTGGAGAATGTGTACTTTTTACTGAAAATAAAAAAGCAATGCAGGCAGGATAAGGATCAGTAGAAGGAACAACATATTCCAAGCCAGCATAGTCTTCTGCTCACTCCAGAATGGGTCAGATAGCATTTCAGTTCTGCAGTGAAGAAGGCCTTTAAACTAAAAGAAGTTAGAAATCAGGAATAGAAATCATGGAAGTTCAGCATTTCAAGTTCAGCTGAGAATGCAGCCCCAGGGATTCTTGCTGAACAATCATGAAGGTACAACACCCAGTGCTTTTGAAGCTGGTGTTTAATTTTCCTCTGCACTTGGGGGGAAAACAGTGGAAAGAAATACCAGCTCAGTAAGAATATATTAAAAGGATTTGGGATGGAAGATTGTCATGATTTGGAAATAAACCTCAGGCTCTTGGCCATTTTTTTGAGCAAAGCAGAAGCTAATTAACTCTCCATACTATAGGCTTAGCTTCAGCACAGTCAGACAGGTAATTTTCCCTCTGGATACTAGCAAGGATTTGTTTTTCTCAAATGTCCAAAACATATTATTTCCATTTTGATCCCAACTGAAAAATAAAATACCATCGAAACCAGGTTAGGTGGACCTAAAAATGTAAAGATACCTCCTGTGGATTTCTACAAGCAGAATTTTATAGTAGCCATCAGAATGGATGACTTTTGCAGCCACGCTGGATTAAACTTTTGCATAGTTAAAAATTCACTGCAGAAAACCTAAGGATTTGAAAGTTGCATCAATATGGTCATTTATGTTTTGGAACATTGTATATAAGAGATTGTGACCTTAAATTTTGTTAAAAGCTTACTTTAACAACTTCTCTGTTTTTAAAAAGCTTCTTCTGAAAATATAGGTAACAAAGATTAAGTTCAGAGAAACTTATCAATAGTAACACAACTTTTTTTTTTTTTTTTTTACTGAATCACATCCTACCTACTAGTTCTGCCTTAGAAATGAAAGCTGGATGGGTGGCTTGAGCCAGTCACTCTCTCCCAGCCCAACTCGCTTCACAGGATTGTTGTTGTGGGGAAAAGAGGAAGAGGACAGAGTATCAGATATCTTTGCTACCTTGACATATTTATAAAAATAATAAAAGAGGCATTTAAAAAAATATATCTAAATTTAAACCTAATTAAGGTTTAGGAATCGTGACAAATTTTTCTACCTCCAGTTTCCCCATCCCAGCATCTTCCAGACATACCAAAACTGCCCCAAGTTAAGGAAGTTGCAAACTAGATAGTCCAGCGCAGTTTAAAGGCAAATATAAAAATAAAGAAAATTAAAAAGAAAAACAGAAAGTGCAAAAAGCAAGGCAATAAAAGAAAAAAGATAAAAGAAGAATAAGTAAGTTTCTTTTCAACAATTATAAACTCATTTTCCTTGTTCCCTCTTAAGTATTACAAAAATCCCTTCAGCCCCAGTTTTTTTTCAGTCCTCAAATCCAGAAATCATCATTTCACTTTTTTCCATTTTCAACAAAAAGCCGATAAAGCATATCAAGTCTTTCAATTTTTTTGGCCCCAAACAGGCAAAAACAGTTTTGCCATTTCTGACATTTTCACAATCCACTCCTCCATTATATGAGTTTCAGTATTTCACCATTATTATGTATACATAATCTTCCTGCAGTTAGTGTAAATAAAATCAGTCTTCTGTGACTTTTTTTAATTGGCTCCCCGTAAGTTATAATAAAAAGAGATTTGGTTTCTTCTCAATATTAATTTTTAAATCCTTTGTTATCATATGTAGATGTATCCAATTATTTTGCTTTTTTCACAAATCCACTATACATGATAAAATGGATAAAATGTTCCTTCATATTTTTCACAATTCCAACAGAGACTAGAAATACCTTTATACATCTTATATAATTTTTCTGGAGTCACATATCAACAGTACAATATTTGATAGAAATTCTCTTTTAATTATAACACATGAATTTCATCCCATTTGGTGTTATAACCAAAATTCTTAGCTCATTTTATTATGCAATCTTTAATTTTTTCTTTTTCTATTTCAAATTCCAACCAAAGTTTGTACACAGAATGAAAAGGGAGGAAATTACAGTCAAAGACATTGTTTTTTACTTTCTAAATAGAAACTTTGTGTTCTCAAGAGAATAAAACAATTTCTAAAGCACTCTAAGAATGACACACAAAATCAATGAACACGTTCCATAGCAAGAAAAAAGAAGTATTCCATTACAAGTTTCACTAAATAAAATATGTGAAAAAAGAAACAAAACATCTTTCAAGAGTGTCTGGGGGGGGAGGGCAAAAGGTCAATGTGTCAGCTTGTAATGGGAAAATTTAAAATCTATTTCAAGTTCCTTCCTTTTTCTACAAGACCACTTATGATTTATGTTTGGGTATAAATAAATCTTCCCAGTTCAGCTGGGTGTCATGATTGCTCAACTTTAGGAAAACAATATTTCTGTAAAATGACAAGTCCTCTTTCTCTAGATTCTGTTATCTAATAACAGATTAATTACTTTCTTTTCATTATTTCATTGATGATCAACCCAGGAAGAAGATATTAAGGAAGACTTGTATGAATTATACCTAGACTCCCCTTGAGTATGAACAGAAATAAAAATCACAGATGTTTTTCATTGAGACAGTTTGAGATGTTCCATGATTTTTAAGAAAATCTAGTGTAAATGAATTTAGAGTTGATCCTAGAGATCAAGAAACTATGAATGTGCAGAAAAAGTCCTGACACAGAGGAGGAAAGTATGAGCAAGAAACTCAAAGTAATCCCATATTGATTTGTTCCCTGCCTCAGCCTACCTCGAATGGATGATATCTTATAAGATATGATAAGTATGACTAACTTATCTAGGTCCTAGAAAAAAGTCCAAAGAACAGCAACACATATAAGGATCTGGAAGCTAATCAATGTGATAAATGACTAAGGGAACTAGATATTTTTACAAATGAAGGCAAATATATGTTTCCAGAATAATGTTGCTAGACCAGAGGTTTAGTTTTCCAAGCTTTCAGACCCATGCTGGAGTCCATCCTTAGGAAACCTCTCTCTCACCAATATGTGTGAATGTGTGTAGGTATGTTTAGCCTAACAAAGAGAAGGAGTATAGCTATCTTCCAATACTTGAAAGTTTGTGACAAGGAAGAGGAGGTTGATTTATTCTCCAAAGCACCTGAGAGCTAGACAAGAATCAATGGGTGGAAACTTGTCAGAGGGAAATCCAATCTGGAAAAATTTTCCTGACAGTGAGAACAATTAGTCAATGGAACAGCTTGCCTCACAGAGTTCTGGATGCTCCATCACTGGAGATTTTCAAGAAAAGATTGGACAACGATTTGTCCAGGAAGGAAGAAGGACTCCTGCCTTGAACAGGGAGTTGGACTAAAAGACCTCAAATTCCCTTTCAGTCCTATGATTCCAGGAGGAGAGAGGGAGGGAGGGAGGGAGGGAGGGAGGGAGAGAGGGAGAGAGAGAGAGAGCGAGTGAGAGAGAGATTCTTCAGTGCTGAAAAAGTAGCAATTCAAAGAATAAAGAAGTCCTCCTTTTCCCTCTTGTTTATTGATCTTAACGACTCAACATGGAAAATTTAAAGAGAAATGGCTTCCTTTATAGGGTTGCCAAATTTTCTTAGGTCTACATGTATATGAAATTACTTGTTCCAACATCAGAAAGACTGGTTTTTAGACTTTGGGTTTTGCGCCCCAGTGAGACGGACACAGAAAGTCAGGGCTCTGCCTCCCACACCTGATTTCGCCCTGCTGGGGGTCCTAAAAAGGGCCTAAAGTCTCCCCAAAGAGGCAATGAAGAAGGAGGGGAGTCTTTTCAATCATGGAGAGATGGCAGTCTTTCCGTTCAATCCAAGAAAAGCCCTTCAAACCACCAGGCAAAAGACTGGCTACTGAAGAAGAAAAGCACCAATTAATACATCATAAACAGAATATTTGGAACTGGGTGAGAATATTGATCCTTTCTTTACTATTTCACAACTGAATTTCCTGGGAAAGGCTCCCAAGAAGCTAAAAACCTCTGAATGTGAATGGAAGCGGCATTTTAATTTCTATGGGGGATAGAAATACACCGTATTAAAGTGCAAGTAACATAAAGCTACAGTTTTGAAATTTGAGAACTGAGATAATTGTTAAGATTTTCTCTTTGGGGAAAAAAATTGAGGTGAAATATAAGAAATTAATCTTTTGTCTTAAGAGTGGGAAATGGATTTTGAATGACATCTAGTAGTGTATTTGAGTACACCACTATAACTAGCTTCCTGCTGCTTGGTGACTCTTAGCTTAAGGGAAAACTGCTGGCAAGAAAGGAAAATATTCTGGCATATGTATCACCCTGACTTTTTTGGACTATAAACACCTACTAAGCTTGGACTTTTAATCTCAAGACCAAGTGGGAGAGAAAGAAAAATTTGACCTTTGATTACATCTGGTTAGGAGAGACTTTTGAGCTGTTTTCAGGGAGGTTGAACACTTTAAACACTTTGAACATTGTGGATTATAACCTTGCCTGACTGACAATTTTTGGATGCCTGAGACAAAGGATCACTATAAAATATTGCTTTTGGGACTGGACCTATATTCTGGAATCTGTTGGATTATAAAGGCTACATATAAGGACCAGAAAGCTAGAGGAAACTTTATTCTACTCTTACTGAGACTGGTGATATTAGAAGATCTTCAGGAATGATGCCTCAAGAAAAAACAAACACCTTTCAGAAAGAAATATACTCTATGCTACAACTAATTCACCAAACAATTGTTACATACAAAGAGGACATAAAAATAAACCATAATGAGACTAAAAATAATTTAGATAATATAAATGAGCAAACCTCCAAATTAAATCTAAAACTAGAAAGTTCCCAGATAACAACTACAAAGTATGAACAAATAAACCAGAGATTGGAAGATGAAGCAGAGAAAATGGACCTAGAGATGGAAGAGATGAAAGAAAGGAAATATAAACTATCATACACAAATAAAATATTGCAAGACTTACCCATAACAATGAAAATGCAAAAGACCCTTTATCCTTTAAGTCTGCAAGGAAGACCCTTTACCCTTTAAGTCTGCACCTGATGACAAGGAAAACGATTTTGGGGAATGGAACATAGAGCTGTCAGAGGAAATGTTACAATTTGGGAGACAAAAGATGAGGGGAGAAATTGAGGGAGAAGAAAGGTGGGAGTTGCTTAAGGAACATAAATGGGCAGAATCCCCCACCCAAAATACCCTACCTAAATTGTCTTCCTCATGTGAAGCAACTTTCATAAAAATAAAAATAAAATTTCTGGGCAATTTAATTGCCTTGGCTTGGAAAGCTACTTGGCAAAGAAAGAAAGTAAGAGTTAGATTTTAAAAAATAGAAGATTTGACCTATTAGAGGGGGCATCATATGTTTAAATACTTGTTTGAATATGATTAAAAGAATGGATGACCCTTAGATATAATTAGACTTTTATAATGAAAAATATGATTTAGAATTAAAATAGCATTTCTTTTTCTTTTGAAATGAGAAATATGAAAATAAGAGGAGGATTGATATGAATAAAATTTTTAGCTATATAAATGTAATTAATATTGAGAATATCATAACTGATAAAGATGCTTTAAATATTGATGGGAAATCAAACTTTAACAAGAGTACCAAAAAAAGGATATTGATTTATGAATTGATATTATTGTTATTTCTATAATATTAATAAAATATGATGAAGATGTTTATATCTAACTTTGTATACATCAATAGTACCAAGAATTGTAAATGTGTAATGAGGGGAAAATGGAAAAAATATGGGGAAGAAAAGAGGATCAGAGAAAAAATACTGGATTGTGCAGTACTGAATAGATTTATATTGAAGAAGTTAATCTTAAATATGTGAACCCAGACAATATGTTGTTTACTAAGCTCTAAAGATTGTAATTCCTAAAAATTAATAAAACTTTAAAAAAAAGAAAGTCTGGTTTTTCAATTTAATATTTTTCAACAAATCTTTATTTCAGGAACATATGCAATAATAATAATCTAAAATCTAAAATTGACTAACAACAATTTCTATTTGCAACTTTCCTATCCAGATCGTTAGAAGAAAAGCTGATATTTACATTTATCTATCTTCACCTTTCTGACGTTGCCTTCATCTCCTTAATAGTATTTTTTTTAATCACCCTTCTTTGTGTCTTAGGTAGCTGACACATCAAATACATCAAAAACAGAAATACATTCTAATTTTTGCAGTTTTGGACTTTCTAAACGAAATATAACCCTTAGAGAAAATGTGGGAGGAGGAGAAGGTGCTCCTCATTAGCACTGTCAATGTTAACTAGTTTGATTAATGAAATGTCTGCAAGAAAAAAACCAACCTCATAGAGTACCAAAGACCCCTCATTTCAACCCTAAGCTATAAATATTCTCCTTTATTGATAATATGCACATTTGTGCAATTCTTAATATAAGCACATTTGTGGAAAAGCAAGATCCATATACAGATCTATTTAATTCATTTTCCCCAGCTTAACATTATCCAGGTAATTTGGACTACAGCTGTGATGGAAAGTAATAGGCTGGATTCCCTGGAGGGAAAGGGTGCCTCCCAGATGAATAAGAGGCAGCTCAATTCAGATATTTTGTGAAATAGAAAGAAAAGGAAGACAATCACTCCCTAATAGTTCTCAGAATATATGCTTGAATGAAGATAGCAGACTGTTTAAGTTGGCAAGATTCTGTCTAAAGGTGTAGAACAATAAAGAACTCTGCTTTACTGTCCATGGTTTTCTTGGTTTGGGGACTGGAAAACAGTTTGTATAAATCAAGTCAGTGTGATATTTGACTATTATTAACCACAGGAAATTGTAGAGCAAGAGCAATAATCTAGCTGAAGAAGGTTAAATTCAACTTGGATTGGATTTGAATGTGATATTTCTATTCTTAGACAGATTATCTGTTTCTATTGCTAGACCTCAACCATATCTCTTTGTAAACAAGAAAAACCATGTCTTTATGAGTTAATGAACCACTGACTCGTGATTGATTGATTGATTGATTGATTGATTGATTGACTGTGATTGATTGGTTGATTATGGACCATTGAGTCATTACTGACTGTTATGATAGATAGATAGATAGATAGATAGATAGATAGATAGATAGATAGATAGATAGATAGATAGATATAGAGATAGAGATAGAGATAGAGATAGATAGATAGATAGATAGATAGATAGATAGATAGATAGATAGATAGAGAGAGAGAGAGAGAGAGAGAGAGAGAGAGAGAGAGAGAGAGAGAGAGAGAGAGAGAGAGAGAGAGAGAGATTTTCGCACAATAACCGAGTTGGAAGAGACCTTGGAGGTTTTTTAGTCCAACCTCCTGCTCAAGAAGGAAACTCTATACCATTTCAGACACATGGTTATCCAATCTGTTTTAAAATCTCGAGTATTGGAGCATCCCCAACTTCTGGAGGCAAGTTGTTCCACTAATTGTTCTAGCTGTCAGGAAATTCTCCTTAGTTCTAGGTTGGTTCTCTCCTTGATTAGTTTCCATCCATTGCTTCTTGTCCTGCCTTCAGATGCTTTGGAGAATAGGTTGACCTGCTTCTCCTTGTGGCAACCCCTCAAATAATGGATCGCTGCTATTATGTCATCCCTAGTCCTTTTTTCATTAATTTTTCCATGATGATCTATCTTTAACCTGGTCTTTCAGTGCATTCATCACCACTGTAACTGAATTCATCCACCTTGCTGCTGATTATAGTTTTCTTGTTCCTTCCCCAGCTTCAGAGTCTTTTCCAGATAATTAAGTCTTTGTCTAAGATAGGATAGGTGAGTCTGATCATTTGTGCCTGGGGTTGATTTATTCAATGATTGCTTGCTTTATTTTCTTGACTGTCCACAGAATTCTTAGGAGGCTTCTCCAACATCAAATTCAAAAGCATCAATACTGTTCATGACCTGCGGCTTTCGGTTCCAGATTGTGGCGTCAGCAGACATGCGGGGAAAGCTCTCTCTCCGCCGTCCAGTTTCCCTTCGTCGGAAGATCCTGGAAAAGATTGAAAGTTGCCCTGGAGGGGCGACCACCACTGAGGAGGACCCTTGCTAGATCATGGAAGTGCGACAGCCCTTCCGTTTGACCTGAGGCAGTCCTTTGGATCGACAAAGAAAAGATTGGCCATTAACATGGCCAATCTCTTAGCCATACCAGCCAAAAGCCCTACTAAGCACAACAAAGCACCGTGGAAGATCTGGGTGAGACCCTTACTTACCTTTCTTTTACCCTAACTACCTTCCTGTGAAAGCCTCCTGAAACTTCTTTCCCGCTCTTAATACAGCGCTGTTTGAATACTTTGGGAATTTAAGCTTTGGAACGAAAAGAAAAGAATAATTAATCTCAACAACTAAATAACTGGATTTTTTTTATATATACTTTGGGGTCCCAAAAAGTTCCTATTATAGAGACCTATCATCTTATCTATCTATTAAGTTTGAAAAATATCTTTTTTTTCCTTTTTTTTAACTGAATAAAAGCCTAATTGGTGTTTGGAAAAAGATTTCATAGCCTACTGAGGACATCTTGTGGCTAGGCCTGGTACAGCAACTGAATTTCTCTGACTGCGAGGTCTGTTGACTCCCTTGATTTGCCCTCCACATTATCTAAGAAAAAGATAAGAAAAGGATAAGAATTGGAAACAGCTGGGTGGTGAAAACAATTTTTAGAAATTGTGGAGGTGGACATTGGCTGACTCTTACTAAACATAGCCTCCACTAAAAGACTATCTTTAATCACCATAGAAATGGAGGAACCTTACCCACAACTTAACTATAAACTCACACTTGAATAAATCCTTGAAGCCACTGAGCTAATATACACCAGAGTGAAAGCCAAAAACTACAAATTGAACTCCAGACTCTAACTGATCAACTTACAAGCCAAAAAACAACAGAAGAGGAACAAATTAACATCAAAGAGGATGCTACACAATAACATGTACAACCTATTGAGAACTTTGAGAATCAAACATTGACTTCAACTAAAGTACCGTAACTCCAAAAGCAACAGGAACTGATCAACAAATACAATATATTGAGAACTTAGACAATCAAATAACAATTCACAACACCGGACATGACTTTTTATTCTAGTCAGACAAAACTGGAAGAAGAAGAAGTAGACCAGATTAAACTGATGATAAACATTCCAAACCAAACATGGAGATTTGAATTATTAGGGCAACAACCTAATAACTATAAAGGGGCCAGTTCCTTTGAAAAATTGATAACTGGATGTTTTCCCTTGACTCAAACAACATGTGTAGGAATGAAGGGAGATCCATCTGAGGATTTAAAGGTTCTGGTATGGAAACCTGCCTGGCACAAAAAGAAAGCCAGAGTTAGATTTAAAAATGGAACTTAAAATTTCACTTAATGGGTTAAGGAGATTTTTAGAGATATTGAGATTTGACATTTAGGATTTAGATTTATAATGGAAATGAAAATTAACTGTTATTTTATAGCTTTGAATTGTAATATGGAAATGGGTTTGTGACAATGAAAGGTATTTTATTAGTAAATGAGGAGCTACCAGGACGAGAAATAGAATATATTTGTGAAATAAATGTAATCTTCAGAACAATATGTGTACTCTAGATACGATAATCATCTTGTAATGAATGAGGGAAATTAGGGTTACCCAAAGTTTAAACATTATGGTTATTAAAGGCTAAATTGGAACATGGTAATTGGAATTAAGTAAAACTTAAAAACAGGACTTGGATATGTATAAGTAAAATTTTATTGATAAATGTATTGATTGATTGAGCTTTATCTAGAAATGTATTAACTTGAATATGATATAATAATTAAGAGAAATAGAGAGGGAACCTTAATGACGTAACCTGACATATATATGAATGATTCCGTTATTGGACTATTGTTTACCCTATCACCATGCTGCTTCCTAAGTACCTGGATGTAATGAAAAATTAATAAAACTTGTTATAAAAAAAAATACTCTTCATGACCTGCTTCTTCAAAGTCCAAATTTCACATCCAAAGAGTGTTACAGGGATTTCAGCTCAGGTCTCCAGAAGTAGTTATTGTGAGAGCTGATATATAACTACCTACATAAACTTCATAAAGAGAGGTGTGGCCAATGTTTGAATACAATGCTTAAAACACTATTATTTATTTTATAATTTATCTCTCACTCGCCTGATTATATGGTGTTGCTATAGGTAGGATTCTAAGTAGGCCACCATGGTTCTGAGCACAGCTGAGTTACCAGTTAGAGTAGCACTCCAAGTCAAGACTCTGAAATTTGGGGCCTCAAATATTGTTACAAAGCTCTCCTCATTCCTAAATACTGGCTATACTAGCTAAATGTTATTAAAGTTGATGTTCACTCCTGAAGGCTAGAAGGACTCCACCTGTCCAGACTAGTGTTTGCTTCTCCTCAACAAAAATGATTTTAATGAAGGTTTCTTATTTAGATTGGGATTATAGTCTTTATGGCTCTGTGTGTGATGTTACCTCCCTTTGTTCTCTCCAAGAGTTCACCAGCAAAGCTAACAGAATTCTCCTTGATCTGCGCCTGTTGTTTTCATAAGAAGGTGAAATTACTTTCTAATTCTAGTAGCAATGAAAATATTGATCCCTTGCTGTGCTTATACATCATATATAGTCAGCTGAATTAATGCGCTAAGCTTAGTTAGTATTAACTATACTTAAATATTCTGTAGTGTAGAGTGTCATGATTTTTCTGCGATTGTTGTTGGAGATATGAAAAGGATGAAGGGACATTTTACCATTCAAGGTGAACTTGTGAAAAAACAACAAAAGTTGGGCAACAGTACATATGATAGTGCAAAGAATTTTTAAAATTAACATTCGGATGAAACTGGAACTTTTTGTATTAGGATTTACGGATAGAAAAGTCTTATGGATGATTGATTTTATATATATTAATGGCAGCAAGATTATTATACAAGTTGTCCTCGACTTACGACCACAACTGAGCCCAAAATTTCCATTGTTAAGTGAGACAGTTATTAAGTGAGTTGTGCCCCATTTTATAAGCTTTTTGCCACAGTTGTTAAGCAAATCACTGCAGTTGTTAAGTGAATCATGTTGTTAAGCAAATCTGGCTTCCCCCATTGACTTTGCTTGTAGGAAGCTGGCTGGGAAGGTTGCAAATGGGACAGTGAAACTATCATAAAAATGTGTCAGTTGCCAAGCACTGAATTTTGATCAAGTGGCCATGGGGATGCTGCAACAGTCATAAGTGTGAAATCCAGTCATAACCCACTTTTTTCAGTGCCACTGTAACTTTGAACAGTCACTAAATGAATACTTGTAAATTGAGGGCTAGCTGTATGCACAAAGATGAAAAAATGTAGAAATACCTACAAAAAAGAAATGGCTGTAAAGATGATTGAAATTGGCCAGAAATGGCCAAACTGATTTCTTTGGTTAGAGAGGGAATAATTACTATTTTTATAAAACACTGGAAACCTTTTATGGACTTGGAAAATGGATAAAATGAATTAGCAATTGATGGACTTAATGATTGAAAAGACAGAATATGTAGAGAAATGAATAGTCAATATACTACCAATACCCTCATTATCTAGTAACCTTCAACTGAGCAAAACTGTGCATCATAGGGCAGTAATGGTGAACCTTTTAGAGACTGAGTGCCCAAACTGCAACCTAAACCTCACTTATTTATCTCCGGGTGCCATGTGTGCGTGGCCCACTGGGTGGGCGTGGCTATGGTGGTCATGGCAGATTGGGTGGGTGTGGCCAAGCTGGATGTGGTTACCTCAATTTTGTTCGTGGGGAGGGACACCTGTGGGGGTGGGCAGGGTTGGGGGAGATCCAGGAGGTCTCTGGCAGGTGGGGCGGTAGGCAGGAGGCTTGTCCTGCGGGGTGAGGGGAGGCAGGGTGGGAGTGCCATTGCCATGAGGCAAGGCAAGGGCCGGGGTGGCTTCTGCCTGACACCATCGGCCCCCGCACACAGAGGCCAACAAGTGCATGCCCGGGAAAAGGAAAGCATGCGAGGCCAGGAGGGATGGGACAGGGGGAGGGAAGCCAGCCGTGCTGGGATGCATCTGGCCATGTGGGACCTCGGCAAGTTAGCAGGCAGTAGGTTGAAGAGGGACAGTTGCCATCTCCAGGGCATGGCGTGCGTGCCCACAGAGAGGGCTCTTAGTGCCGCCTCTGGCATGCGTGCCATAGGTTCGCCACCACTTTCATAGGGCAATATTTTGTCAATTAAGCACTCAAGTGGGATAACTTAAGAATGTCAGGCTCTGATACTCCCAAGGAAATGGAATTCGGGAAATTTGTAGCTGCTTCACTGCACAGACCTGCATATTCCCTCTGCAGTCTTGACTGCTCATATCTGACCATTCTCTAATTTTTGGGAATGACATATTGCCTGTTTGTGGGAATGACCTGATTTCTCAAGGTTTTTCCCACATACCATTACAATATGCAGAACAATTGAGTAGCAAATGTTGTATGTTGTAATGGGCTCCATAACCTTAGTAATAGTAGTTTGATTAAAGAATGTGGAATAAGTCTAGTTTTCTGGAGTTTTGTTTAGAATAGAAGATAACGTAATTTCCTGTCCTTTTCTTCCTTTTCCATGTTATTGCAGTGCTTCTCAGTTCTGAGGTCAGGTTGATTCTTTAATGATTTCGTAAAGACTCAGGCTTTTTTTTTTTTTTGCCTGGTTTTTGCTTGTAACATAAAATAAATAACAGTTGGCTAATGAGCCATCACCTCCTTTGGGGCATATCAGAGCTCTCCTGGGGTGGCAAGTGTAATCTTCCTTTGAGCTTCTTTCAGTTTCTCAGATCTCAGCTTGCTTTAATGTGGCCAGCCAGCCACAAGGACCTCCTTTATAATCTCTTGTGCTAATGGAATGTTACACTTCAGTGTTAATGCTGCCAACACAACAATATATGTAAGAAATATAAGAAAGGAACCAGGCTCCAGGTGTATGATTATTATGGTCATGTGAATTCTTTTGACCCCCTCCTGGGTCAAATCAATGCACCACCTTGATCAAAGCTTACTGTACTTTTAAATGTGTGTTTCGGACAAGTTTTTCAGCAATGAATAAATGGGCAGGCTTATAGTGATGGCTAAAAGTTTTCTGTTTTTAAGAATGGGGTGGCAAGACTACAAGTGACTTTTTTTCTGAAGCAACCTCTTTCTCTGTAGCATTACACTCCTTGACTTACAACCACAATTGGGACCAGGATTTCCATCAGTTGTTAAGAGTGGCACAATCAATTTTATAATTTTTTTGTTGCAGTCATTAAGCAAACCACATGATTGTTACATGAGTCTGGCTTCCCCAATTGACTTTGCTTATTGAAAGTCATTGCTTATTTAGCAGATGAAAAGAACATGACAAAATGAAGTAAATATATATATATATACACACAATCGAAAACCATCTGGAAAAGTCACAAATGATGATCACCTGACCTCAGGACACTGCAACCATCATAAATACATGCCAGTTGTCAAATTTTGATCACGTGACTGTGGGGACACTGCAGTAGGCATAAGTGTGAGGACCATTCAAAAGTCACTTTTTTCAACCCCACTGCAATTTTGAATTGTCACTAAACAAATGGTCATAATTTGAGGACTACCTGTATATAAGTTAGACATTTTTTGCATTGTTCAGTGAAACTTCAAATTTTTTCTGTTTGGATGCTGCCGTGATATCTTTTTGTCAACCCTACTATCTCTTGAGCTAAACATTTATTGCAGTGAAATTTTTAGAAGATACCTAGATGAGACGTCACAAGATTTGTATTTGCTAAAGAGTTTACTTATCATAAACAAGGTCATCCCTTCTAGCTTTTGGATGCTTCTGCATTATAAACTGTGGACATCTCTTTTCGAACCAAATTGGAATCAAATAGGTTCCAACCATGAACCCAATGTGAATTATGCCATCTTCAAATCTCCTATCTCAATCTGAATAAAATTAGGCTAATTGCACAAACTGATAGGTACCAAAACCATTGCAAGGTAAAAATAGAGAATATTAGAGATTTAAAAAAAAAACCAATAATCAAGCATATGCAGAGATAACAATAGAAATTGGAGGTTAACAGTTCCAGCATTAAATTGAACTCCTCCTTTTAGCCACTGCCAATGGATATAATTTACGTACCTTCCTGGTTATAAGCTAGCAGAAGAGACTAGTAGAAAGTACTTTCTTCGTCCACCTAATTCATTAGTTATTTAGCAGGGGCAGAGCCCCCGGATTGATACATGAGACAATATAATAAAAACTTGCAGAACTAATACAGCTAATCTCTCTAAAGAGGAATAGAAACCTGCATTGAAGAGACATGTTACAATGCTTGCCTCCAGAACCCATAGACTGCATAGCATCAAGTCTAGCCAATAAGTCTACTGGGTGTGTATGGTAGAGTAGGCAAAGAAAGGTAAGGTTAAAGGGACAAATGCTACCTATACATGTGAGCATCAGGAGGACAAACCTTTGAAGGTGAACTGTCACCTTAAGGGGAATTCTTAACATCACTGCTGAAAATAGATTCGAGTTAGATGTCTATGGTGATTCTCAATCATCCAGTTCATGGTTGTCCCAAAGGTGCTTTTTTCCAAAAGGCAATTAGACTGTCTTGTTTTTTTTTCCTTTGAAAATGTTTCACTTCTCACCCAAGAAGCTTCTTCAGTTCGAGTTAGTCCTATCCTTCAGAGCAGAAAACATACAGCAGGGCTATGCAACACTTTTAGTAAACTAAGTTCATTTGAAAAGTACCGTAAAATAAACCGATTAAGTAGCAGGAAGTCTCTCTATGTGCCCCTTCTCATCTTTGACCATGATGGATCATAGATCACAAACATCCATAGGGAAGGTGGAAGGGGCAGAAGTGGAAATGTGATGCATACCACACAACCTGCATACTTGGTACAAAAGGCCAAACATCGTGTTGTGATATTATGACACACATTTCATTATTCTTTTCACATTGTAGCTTGTATAAAATGCCTATGTACGATTCCATTTCCATCATCTCAAGATCATTATCACCAGCATTTTCTCTAGTTCTCAGTAGTCAGTAAAGGGAAGCGAAGCTGGGCAGTGCTATCTTTTTCTTTTCTTTTCTTTTTTCTTTTGATGTTTAGGTAAACCTGTCTGTGTGTTTGGTTTAGTTTGCATATTAAGGACACAGTTTCACCTGCAGCAAAATAATTATCATCATCCTAATCACAGTTACAAATGAAGCTTTAGTTTATCTCAGATATTTTTGTTCTTCAAAGCTTCCTTCAGTGCAAAGGTTGGTTCACTGGTGTTTTTAATATACTCATTTTGATAGACTTGCACTTTCTTCTGACCATCATTTTGCATATGCAAGCAAGCAAAGGCTTTCATCCAAAAGTCTGAAATCACACCATCTGAAAGCATCAAAGTCCATAGAGTTGTGGCATAGCTGATATGTTTAATTGAGCAAACATGTTCTTGGGGTTTCCTGATTCCTTAACTTGAAAGAGTATTCTGTATAATGGCTGCAGGGATGCTAAGTTAAGTAGTAACAGACAGAAGAGTGAACTCTGTTGTGCTGGAGGGTCTGCAACTGGGGTAAAAAAATATCAAGATGGCTATATGATCAAAATCTGCCTTCTTTTTTATATATGTTGTGCATGCTACGTACAATAAAAGCGGTTGGGGATTTGATGCAGCCATGACGCAGCCACTTATTTTGGGACAAACACACAAACTTACAAACTCCAAATCTGGGAAATTTGTTTTTCCATTCCACTTGAATAGACTTTCTCCATTTTATAACATTGGTCAAGAGACAGCTCTAAAAGACATCACTAAAAGGATACAGATAGTTCCACACTTAGCAATCACAGTTGGAATCAGCAATTCACTCATTAAATGAAGCAACTGTGCTCATGATCTTACTTCAGGTTTCCTTTGCTTTATAGATCTACAAAAGTCATAAATGTAAGAATTGGTCGTAATGTTACTTTTTTATCACTGTCAAAACTGTGTATGCTCACCAACTAGTCACTAAATTAGGACTACTATTACAATGAAAGTTTTATTCTAAGCTGGCATGTATTAAAAGCAATCCAACTTTTCTGAGGTACACTCACAAAAATGCCAGCTAGGTTTTTATAGACACTCACAATAAATCCCATTTACCCCAAAGCCTACTGATTCATCTGACGACTCTCTACTAACCAAGGATATTTTCGGTGACAAAGGCATTTCTGCAAATAAATGTATTATTTTAATTTCATTTTTATATTATTTATTATCAGATGGGCCTGGGAACATGCTAAGTAGGAATCAATATTTTGATACATATAAGGGCCAAGCTGCCCATTTCTGGTATACTTTCTTGTGATTGTTGAATAACATATTTGGTAAGAATTTGAAAAATCATCTCAACCAAATATAAGCAAGCTGATGTGTCTGGACTTGAATTCCCATCAGGTCTTGTTGGGGATTGTGGAAGTTATAATTAAAACCTCAGGGTGGCACACAATTTCCTGTTCTAATCTACATAACAAAGTATCAAGAAATTGAATGGTTTTACTTTTTTTCATTAGTAGGTTAGTGAATCTTAGCAGATAAGCAGAATTAGATTGATTAGTATGTGGGTGAGAGGCCACCAGGAAATCTTATGATTAAGCTGCCTAAATTAGCTTAGAAGCCAAAAACAAAACAAAACAAATTCTAAATCTATATTGTTCTATGCTGTTACCCCAGTTATGGAAATATTAAAGAAGTAATCAGGGTCAACCTCAATTTGAAGGAGAATTTTTTATCTATTTCTTATTCACTGAGTATAGGCTGAATGTTATAATGTCTTTATGGCTTCTTTTTTTAAAAATCTGCATTTATTTTCATCATTCTCCATGAAATATGGCAGATCACTACTCTTCTAGTCTTCCAAAAAGCACTTAAGATCTGACTTTTCCCCCAGGCAGTGGGATAGATTGAGGTGACAAAAGGATTTAATGAAGATGTTAGAAATTTATCATTTTTTAATGTTTACGGTGTTAATAGATTTGTGCTGTTTTACTGATGTTGTTTCGGATTGATAGAAAGCAACAGGTGAAGCTTGGAAAAAATCACATCAAATACCTGAACAACTAGCACAGGCACCCCCACCCCAGGGCTATGTGCTCTTTCCATTACTCTTTTCTCTTTATACCAATGACTGCATCACTAAGGATCCTTCTGTTAAAGTACTGAAATTTTCAGTTGATACAACAGTCATTGGTCTCATTCGAGATGGTGAGAGTCTACATACAGATGGGAGGTTGAACAACTGGCCCTGTGGTGCAGCTGGAACAATTTGGAGCTGAACAGGCTTATAACCATACAGATGAGAGTGGGTTTTTGGAGGAGCCCACTTCTTACTGTATTAGACAACACAGTGTCAATAGTAGAGACATTCAAAATCTCCCAGGATTTGAAATGGACACCTAACATCAGAACCATCATTTAAAGGGCACAACAAAGAATGTTCTTCCTGCATCAATTCAGAAAGTTCAGACTGCCCCAGGAGCTGTTGATACAGTTCTACAAAGAATGATTGAGTCTGTCACGATTGACTCGTGGATAGTTAGGACTGCAGAAAAAACAATTGTAACCAGCCTACCTTCCATTGAAGACCTGTATATTGCATGGGTTGGAAGGAGAGCTGAGAAAATACCTATAAACCACCTCACATTCTGGATATAAATTCCTCCTCTCAGGACGCCACTATATGGCATTGCATGCCAAAACAACCAGATAGTTTTTTTTCTCTCGTGTCCTTACTCTGCTGAACACCTAATTCCCACATTACTGTCTTATGTCTAAGTATATTTGCCCATGTAGTATGGCTGTATTACTATTACCTTTCTCATCTTTTCTACTACCTTCTCTTATTAGTATCATTATTATGATCATTATTATTCTGTTGTTTTGCATATACACTGAGAGCTTATGCAATGGAAACAAATTCCTTGTGTGTCTAATCACATTTGGCCAAATAAAGTATTCTGTTCTGTTCTATTTTGATTAAAAGCTACCCATAATTTGACATAATATGGGCAGCTATATAAATGTTTTAAATAAAATAAAAATAAAAATAGAGCCTTTGAACCTATTTTTTACTAATGCACTGATGTAAATGCTTTGCATAACTTTTTAATGGCAATGTCTCTGACGTTATTTTTTGTGATGCAGATTGCCCTGATATAAGTTTAAGTACATAAACTCCCTTCTAAAATGTATCTACAAAATAAGTTTGTGCAAATAGTTTACCAGAAATGAATATTTCATTTAATGCTAAAATTTTGCAAATATCATGGCATCCTCCTTTGACATCTTTAATCTATCTTAACCCCATAACATAGAAAATGTATTGTTATAATAGCCAAGCTGAAAATGAAGGCAAATTTATCCTATTTTGAAGCAAGTTCCTTCATATCATATTGTATCATCAGAAGATGCTTATTAATGTATGATGGCTGGGGAATTCTGGGAGTTGAAGTCCACGTGCTTTACCAAGTTTGAAAACATTGTATTAACCTCTGGAGAACACACAATAAATGATCTTCCTTTTTATGTAAGAAAAATTATGTCATATTAGCTTTTAATTATTTCTACTCAAAACTAAGCTATCAGGTATGTTAACATGCAGGGGTTTTTTAGCTATATTTTGAATATATCAAAGTCACTAAAATTTGCTGTGAATCTCTAGAAATTTGAAATGTATATTAGTATGTATTTCTTTGAACCATATGTGCTGCCTGCTCCCATTTTGTGGATCTGCTCAGCGTACAAACATTTGTGTGGTAACAGATTCTGAAATGAGTCAATAAGTGCCTTCAAGCTCACTGGGGTATTAATGCATTCAGTGGTTTCTTTTATTTAACGTGTTTATCTCTGGGATATTTTTTTCCTCTTGTTTTTGCATATGGTGAAATTGTTCATTTTTATTTTATGTTTATTTGTTTGAAAATAGATTAACAAAAATTATTAAGGAAAAGAAAAGGCTCAACACCCCCCTCCCCCATGAAAAAGTCTCCTGGCTTCTGCTTGCAATCCAAGAAAGTAGTGTATAACCAGAATTTGGAGTGGCAAAGGCTCTTTTATGCAGAATGGAAGTGCTTTTTACTTTTCAATAACCACTGTAATGTAGGGATGTACAGTATAATGTATTTGTGGATGACACTGGGAGACAGGAGAAAGATCCACTGAATAGGAAACAAATTATTATTATATTTATTATATTTAAATTTATATCCCGCCCTTCTCCTCGCGGACTAAGAGGCAGCTGAGAATGCAGAAAGAAAGAGGATGTGTCGAACAGCTCAGAAGAGACCCTCTTACACTTTTTAGGCAAGTAGTGATAGATAGATAGATAGATAGATAGATAGATAGATAGATAGATAGATAGATAGATAGATAGATAGATAGATAGATAGATAGATAGACAGACAGACAGACAGACAGACAGACAGACAGACAGACAGACAGACAGACAGACAGACAGACAGACAGACAGACTTTATTGTGATTTTTTACCTTGGGCACATTGGCACACATTAAAAATGTGTACACATACACAACACACATTTAAACATGCTATATACAACATATGTATAAACCTACACCCTAACATATACATAACATATAAATATTTAATTACTGTCCATCGTGAATACATAGCAGAAAGAGGAAGCTTTAGAGTTCACAAGGTTAATGCTGTATGGAACAAAATTGTGAATGAATCTGAATGTTCTGCCTCGGATACCACGAGGCCTCCTCCCAGAAGGACCCTGCTCAAGCAGTGCTTATATGCCATGTCCTGGACGGAAGGCAAAGGAACTGCCAATAATCTTTTCTGTCATCCTCACCACGCTCTACACTGCCTTCATGTCTGAAGCAGTGATGCTTCCAAACCAGATTGTAATGCTGTATGACAGGATGCTCTCGAACCTCCCTCTGTAGAAAGTGGTCAGGACAAGGGAAGGAAGGTGTGCTTTTCTCATGCGACGCAGGAAATGCAGGTGCTGCTGTGCCTGCTTTACCAGTGTCTCACTGTTGAGCGACCAAGACAGCCTACTCGTTAACTGCACACCCAGAAATTTAATGCTGGAAACCATCTCCACAGGTAAATCATTAATGCACAGAGAAGTGAGGCTGTGCCTGCCTTTTCTGAAATTGACAATGATCTCTTTGGTTTTACCAATGTTTAAAACCAGGCTGTTTTTCTTATACCAGTTCACCAAATCCTCAACCTCCTTGCAGTAAGCACCCTCATTGTCACCTTGAATAAGGCCCACTATCATCCTCATATTTCACAATATGGTTGGTGGCAACCTTGCACAACAGTCATGGGTCAACAGGGTAAACAGCAGTGGACTTAGGATGTAGCCCTGAGGAGAACCTGTGCTCAAGAAAATGGTGTTAGAAATACTTGTTCCAGCTTGCACATACTGTGCTTATCAGTGAGAAAATCAAGAATCCAGTTGCAATAAGGAATATTTAAGCCTAAAAGGCCCAGTTTGTCTACTAGATGCTGGGGGATGTTTGTATTGAATGCTGAAATAAAGGTGACAAACAGCATTCGCACATGAGTATTTCTTTCCTCTAAGTCTGGGGTCCCCAATCCCCGGTCCATGGACAGTACCGGGCCGCAGCATGCCAGCAACTGGTCGCACCAACAAGCAAAGCTCCATCCATGAGATGCAGGCAGCACACAAAACCACGCATCCTCCGGTCCATGGAAAAACTTCTCTCCATGGAACCAGTCCCTGGTGCCCAAAAGGTTGGGGATCTCTGTTCTAAGTGCTCCAAACTCAGATGGAGAACAGAAGAAATAGCATCTTCTGTAGAGCGATTTGGTTGGTAAGCAAACTGAAGTGGGTCAAATGCTGGCAGGAGGCTAGATACAATCATGTCCTTTATCAGCCTCTCAAAGCATTTCACAATGATGGATGTCAGTGCAACCGGACAGTAATCATTGAGTCCTATAATTGTGGACCTTTTTGGCACTGGCAAAATAATGGCCGTCTTAAAACATGATGAGACCACTGCCTGCTGCAATGAGAGATTGAAAATACCTGTAAGAACACAAGCCAGCTCATCTGCACATTCTGTAAGAACACACCCAGGGATATTATCTGGGCCTGCTGCTTTCCGGATGTTAACTTTCAGCAATGTTTTCCGAACAGAGGTGACTTCAAAGTTAAGCATTTGCTCATCAGGATGGGACACAGCTTTCCTAGCAGGGATGCTATTTGATGCCTCAAATCTTCCAAAAAATGTGTTCAGCTCATTTAAGGAGTCTGTGTCACTCTTGTATCTCGATGGAGCCACTTTATAATCTGTAATGGCCTGGAGTCTTTGCCACAAACACTTGGTGTTTGTTGGGTCCTAAAAAAAGTTCTGAATTTTCTGACAATGGGCTTGCTTTGCTCTTTTTATGGCACTTTTCAAATTAGCTCCGGCTGTTCTAAGTGCCAGCATATTGCTGGATTTAAAAGCCACATTTCGTGCTTTCAAGCATCTTATTGACCTCATAAGTCAGCCATGTTTTTTCATTCAATGAATTTTCAGACTTGAAAAAAACCTTAAAATAAAGACAGAGCTAATTCTTCTGGGTGTGCTTCATGACTGAACTATCTTGCTAGTCTGACAACTACAGAGAATTGCCCCAAATTTTAGGGTCTAGAAGGAAAGGCAAAGGGCAATGTTTTTACACTTGCTTAATCTCTTTTTTGAGAAATGAAATATGTTTATTGTTACATAACAATGGAGATGGAAAAAGAGAATGTGACTCATCTCTATAAGGACACAACTCTTTGAGATTAGTGGAAATCTAGATGTTCTGTTAAGTATAAATCAGAATTTTACCACTGATGAGGCTCCAGGCCAAGTTCAAAAAATGGGCATGATTGGGACCTGCTGACAATGTCACTGCCTGAATCCTCCTGCCTTTACTCTTAGTTCCTTTTGCTAAAATTTAGGCTTGTCAAGATGGCAGAGCTGAAGTGCAAGTGAAAATCCAAATACATCGACATTTATCTGTCCTCTTGAAGCAGATATAACGATGAGAAGGTAAAACAGCATTTTTCGTGTGTCCCAAACAGTTGTATGGACAAATTGGATCCAGAGAAAGATGACAACTGACTGGACAATTGACCCAGAAGAGAAAGTAGGCTAATTTTGGAAAGACCTCTCTGAACTCACTTGGCCAAAACTTTAACATGGCTTACATTCTCTGAATAAATAAGTTCCATGGTAAGAACCTGTTTTGCATGAGCAGGAAAACAGTGTCTTTATTAAGAGTCACTTTGAACTATGAGATGGGTGGCAAATAAAATTCACAAATGAATTAATTGCTGACATACAAGTTTATTGTTGAAAAATCCAGATAATTATATCACTTTGTTCCCCTTTTGATTTGAACATACAAACTACAGACTATCAACTACACAAAAATATGCACTACAACTACTTTTTCAGATATATCCTGGAGTATGTAGGATCCTTTTCAGTAGGAATTCTTTTGGATTTGCTCACGTGAAGAAACTACTTTCCCATCTTCAAGCTCCTCAACAACCATGCGGACTTGGCGAGTTGTTTTTGATACTGCAAGAGAAAGAGGCATAAAGGGCATGTTTTCTTCAGGTAAACCCAAAGGGATACTTGCTGACCTCAGCTTGTAATGTAATAATGAAACGATTGGAGCTGTCAAGAAGCTTCCGTTGAACCTTCAATTAATTAGGAGGTTGTTCTAAAAGGATTCCCCTGCATTCTATGCTTCTTATAGGTAGAGAACCAAAAAGTGTTACTGCTTCCAAATCCACCATTTTTCTGGACTACCAATGCTTCTGTTACAGTATATAACTCAAAGGGGGGGGGGGAATTGCATCAGACTTTCTATGATGGGTCCCAGAATTAAAGTATTCTCGTCATGCAAGTAGGAAAATTTGGGAGTTGCAGTGGCATTGTGTCAGGAAGACACTAATTTGGGGAAGACTGTAATATTACAGTGGAGTTCTTAGTAATAGGAAGGATTGGGAACAGGATAAAACTGTTACAGTAACACACATGTTCATTCAGAAATATGTTTATTCCTTAAAAGGGATATGTGAGAATGAACCTTAAGGATGAACAGTCTGAAATACACTTAAAATCATGGAATATTATAATTAGTAGAATATCACTCAAGCTGATGAACATTTGGCATACTTTATTTTCTTGAAATATTTTCTTCTGACTTATTTAGCTAGCTAGCATGTATTATTTTATACATGCTCAGTATGTATGATCTGAATTACAGGAAGGTATGCACAAAAGAATCCATTTACCTACTTGCTTCCTGTTTTAGCAGATTTCTAGGCAATAATTTGATTTTAAAAATAAATATCCAGAATTGGGTCTATGACTGATTCCCCATCTATTTTTTTTTGGCGGGGGGGCATTACGCTTCTCTATACATTGACTTCACTTCTTGGTAAGTATGCACAGAAAGTTTTCACAATCTGAAATTCTCCAGATGTATTTAACTACAATTCCCATGAACCCTAATTACTATGACCTGTTGATCAAAGGAATTACAATCCAATACAATTTGGAGAGCAATAAATTAATGAAAATTAGGATACAATTTAATTGAGTTCCATTCTTACCTTCTTTGCCAGATTTAGTTGCATTATATTGGGAGGAGATGCTGTAAGAAATACAGAATTTCATGGGCCAATTAGAAACCCTGATAGTTTTGCTAGCGCACAATGCAATTAATGAGGCAATAGTATAAAATGTATAAATATGTCTTATTAAACATGAAAATAGAATAGTCTGCTAAAACATTATTAGGTATTATTATAATAAAATATTTATGTAAAGAAACTTTTGGCAATATTTAAAAATAATGACTAGGATACCAATGGATGGATTTTCTTAGAAAGAAGCTCAAGATTTCTGGAAAACTGTTTACTTAGGAATGAAACAAATATTAAAGATGGAAACTTGGAAT
Source organism: Protobothrops mucrosquamatus (assembly GCF_001527695.2). Lineage (NCBI taxonomy): Eukaryota > Metazoa > Chordata > Lepidosauria > Squamata > Viperidae > Protobothrops > Protobothrops mucrosquamatus. The sequence continues at coordinate 5,001,725 of NW_015386388.1, forward strand.
AAATATGTTCCCATCTGAAAACTGCATTCCATACATATATGTCATTTTAGATCACTTCTTTTGCTTAACCTTCCCAATCCAGCCATCTTTGTCAAACCCCGCCCCACCCCACCTCACCCCATCCTCTTTTACATACTGGGCTTCCTCTCCCTCGAGAAGACGACGGTAGGTGGCAATCTCCTGTTCCAGACGTGTCTTAACATCAAGGAGAATCTTGTACTCATGGTTCTGGCGCTCCATGTCACATCTCAGGGCAGCCAACTCCTCCTCCACGTTGGTAATCATACCCTGGATCTGGCCAAGCTGAGTGCCATAACGAGTTTCTGTTTCCACCAATGTGCCTTCCAGTGCTGATTTCTGGGGAAACAGAAGAGCAGGAGGAAACTGAATTAGGGCTTCAGACATATTTAGTGCTATTGTGTGAATAACATGTACTATTTCAAATACTAAGGAAATTCAAGTGTCTCATACGTTAAAAAAAAAAAAAAAAAAACCAAGCCTAGTAAATTCCACATTCTTCAGAAAATGAATAGAAAATAAAGAATCAAGCCAGGCAGCTTCAGCAGAGAAAATAAAGTCCTTCACCTGATCTTGAAGATAGAAAAAAAAACTGTTCTTCTATTCTTAATAGGACTAAGCTTAATGAGGACAGCTGAACTTTTCTGGATTAGATTCTGTATATCTCTTTCCTTTCAATAACAGGTGTTTTGTTTTGTTTTTAATGAGAAGTACATGTTAGCAAGAGAAGATAGTCTGCTATTTTAAGTTATGATTCTTCCTAGCCCAACTCCATTACTGAAACAACCAAAATTACATCACAGATTATACATACTATATAAGGAGGAAATGTCATTAGACTTTAAGTGTTCCCATACCATGCTGAGTTGAGCTTGAAGATCTATCTCTAAACTTTGAATAGTACGTCTAAGTTCCACGATCTCTGTTTTGCTTGTCTGCAGCTGTACTGTATTGGTGGCAACTTCCCGATTTAGATCTTCAGTCTACAAGAAAAAAAAGGGGGGAAGACTTATTGTAGAGCACTAAGCATCTTTTGGGGAATATGTGGCTTGTGTTCTGTAAAGGTCCTCTGATTATTTTTTTTTAAAAAGCACACCTTGGTGAAGAACCACTGCTCAGCATCTTTACGGTTCTTCTCAGCCAAAGTCTCATACTGTTCGCGCATGTCTGTCAGGATCTTAGTTAGGTCCACACCAGGAGTAGCATCCATTTCCACAGTGATTTCTCCACTGACTTGCTTTCTGAAAGCATTCATTTCCTGTGGAAGGAAAATATTTATCATTCATATGCATTTCTACACAAAGCTTCATAGGAAGCTGTATTATTCAGCCTACTTGTCTAACATGTATTGCCTTCTTATGAAGTAGATATTTCGAGGACGTTAGTGTCTGTTTAATTTCTTGACTCTTTTTATTTTGGTTCAGCAAAGTGTACCGAAACCAAATTCAAAAAGAAAAGCCACCAAAAACACAAAGAGCAAAGCAATGTACAGTATTTTTCATTCACATGTTCATTGAGAAATTCTTGCTGTTTAAGCACAGAACATGAGATCTCCAATGTGAGCCCACAGATATGTCCTCACTTCCAGTTACCTTGTGCCTAACTCCCCCTCTGTGGGACGAGAACCCACAGTCTCCCAGTTTCTAATTTAATGCTTTAACTGCAGCACCAAATTGGTTTCTTCAGCATTTATTGAATGCTTTTTCCCAGCGCTGAAGAGATTAAGTCTCTCCAACATAATGAATTGGGGGGGAGGGGACCCAGTAAACTAAGAAAGGATCAGATCTCTGTCATTGGCTACTTGATGGATGAAGAATCCTATCTCTGTTTACTCTTTATTTCTTCTCCTGCCCAAGCTATCAAGACTGAGAGATATGGCAAGAGAAGAGAGGGAGGAGACTTGACTCCTAGTGACTCCAATTGGACTTGACTCCAATTATATTGGAAAACAGTTTTCAAAAAACACAGCTGACTCAAGTGGTCAATGAGAGTGAACAGATTCCAGCCCATGATTATACCAGCAACCACATTATTAAGGAAGCATCACGGATCACATCCACAGGACATATTGTGTCAGAAGAGGGAAAACGCTCCTTTAACACTGAAACAGCAAAAGGTGACTTTCAGTTCCTCAGCTCTGTGCTGGGAATGAGACAAAAGTCCCAAGGACACAAAATAGTCTGCCAGTCACCTTTGTACTATGCTGTGAGAATGAGCCCATTAATATGGGCTCATGGGCAGAAATATTTTTTCCTCACCTATTTTTTGAGAGATACCAGCAATTGAATTTGGGACTTTTTACATACAGTATGAACATGAGTTTTAATGTAGACTCATGTTTCTTTCTTTGGACCGTAGTCTCTTCCTGGACGACCATCTAAAGTCTATGATTAAAATATTTGCTTATTGTCCAAGCTGTTTTAAACATGGAGTAATATAATTTGAAATTCAGATGTCAAATCCTGAGTCTGGCAACAAGAAATATCCAATTGCAGTTGGTTAAATGACCTGAACTGGTATATGAAAAAAATTCAAACAACTTCCCTATACTCTCATTAGTGATGGATAGTTTTATTGCTGTCTTGATGTTTTACCTCTTCATGGTTCTTCTTGAGATATGCCAGTTCCTCTTTCAAATTCTCAATCTGCATTTCCAGGTCTGACCTAGACAAGGTCAGTTCATCTAAGACTCTGCGCAGTCCATTGATGTCACTTTCAACATTGAGACGCAAAGCTTGCTCTGTTTCAAACCTGGAAATGCAAAAATTCAACAAGGAGCTAAACCACCTATCCATTTTGAAGTCCCAATGTTACCTGCAGCTAATGAACAAATTGCTTATAGACATGATTAAATGAACAATAAAAATAAAATATGATTATTTTTGTGGAAACTGCTATATGAAACTTCATATACATATAAACATGTATGATCAGCCTTTATGTATAATTGTTGTTTTGCTTTTCTTTCATTGTTTTCCTTCTTTTTTTCTATTGCTTTGTTTTCCCCCTTTATTTTGTTTAATTAAATAAATGCAAAGATGTTTTAGAAAAATCAATATAGAAAAACTGTTGTTCAGTTTTAATCTGCCATTATTCAGGTCTTAGCTAGTATTGTGATTTTAAAAGTCTGTTCTCAAGATTAAAGTTAATGCCACTCCTATTGATTCTCGTAATGGCTAATATGTTCCTGCTTTCATTTAAAATTTTGAAATTTGCTGAATCAATCCCTAGTGTCTTGAAAGATATGATTCAGTGAAAGCCAAATGGCAACTATTATTTATCCTCTTCACTTGTTTGTTTGTTTGTTTGTTTGTTTGTTTAAATACATTGTCAGGAAAGAGAAATTCTTTAGCCTGCCAGATTCCTGACCAAAAGTGACAGCAAAAGCTTCATCTGCAATGGAGAGAAAATTCTCATTTTGCACTGATAAGACTTTCTATAATTATGAACACTATAAAGAAAGGTGGTGATTCTGATCAACACCAAAGCAGTACTGTTCAGAAAAGAGTTTAAATCATAGACTATAGGCCTTTTACCTATTCAAAATTAGTTCATGACAGATGTCATATCCTGTTTAACCTATAGAGGAAGAAGTTCAAATATACACAGGATGGTCACAAGTTTCTGAAATTTATTTGTAGAGTTTCAGAATATCAGCAGAGTACTAAACTGCTCCAGGGTAGTCCTTGTTGTTGTTGTTTTAATACTTGCTCTTGATCAATTATTGTCACCACTATACTTTCACTTCTGTGTGAAAAATAGATGGTAGCTGTAGTGAAGAAATCCTCTGTACAAATCCATCTTGTGCAATAATTGCACCCTTTTCTGAATCAGACACCTTTCAGACAATTTCTTGTCCTTTGGTCACATTGCACATGGATTATTACAATGTGCTCTACATGGCACTGCTCTTGAAGATCACATAAGGATCAAGCAGCCTGGAGAATCACTGGCATGTTTTGGTAAACAATTCTGTTTTAGGAACTGCACATGAACAGTGAACAGTGAATTCAAGTTACTAGTAATCATCTGTCAAGTGTTTCATGGTCTAGCTACCTGTGGGATCATCTATCACCTATAGCATCTGCCAATCCCATTCAGTTTAAAGGTATGGTGTGTTCCAGATCCCACTGGGAAAATATGCCAACTGATGGAACCTAAGAAGCATGTCTGTGTCACCACTCTTCCCATATTATTGAAAAAAGATTCAAAATTTGACTTTTATATTTTTTTAATACTGTACTCCAATTCAGTATTCTGAATTGGGTGGCCTTACAAATCCAAGGAAGGGGAGGGGAGGGGAGAGGCTCTGTTTAATCCATAATCATCTTCAAAGCATGAAAGTTGATTATAATATATAACTTTAAATATGTTGTCAAAAAATATCTGCATTTCTAAAAATGTGCATTTTGGCATATATTTTGATCAGAGCAGTACAATTCCAAAGGATATTTATTCATCTCAGAAATATATAATGGAAATGACAATTCTGAGCACTAGTATATGATCCCATGAAATGTCTGAGTATCCAATATCAACAACAAAAAGTATTGCTGCAAGTGTTACAAGATTCCAACAATCTTACCTTGAGATTTTGCACAATCTAATGTAGCAATGCAAAATCGCATATATGAACATGAAATCTTGCAAGACTTTTGCATTCAAGGGCAAGATCTCTCAAGATCTAATTAAAGAGCATTGCATCTCATAGAATTGCAGCCATACTTTTTTTTAATTAAACATTTTAAAAATTAATTAATGTGGGAGATTCCTGGACCATCCAGAGTTTTTAAGGATGACTTGGGACATGCGGGACCTGTATTCCTAAACTTGGATTAAGAAGTGAAGCTGAGGTCTGCTTATTCTCAGTGGAAACCAGACCCCAAATCTTCAGGTATCACTACCTGTTTTGACCCCTTTTCTCATTCTTTAATCTAACTTTTATGTCTTAAATCTGAAAGTCAAAATCCAGTTACTTAGTGTGTACAAAATTCCATCTATTCAGCAAGCTATATAAAAGAGCTTGATGCTATTGTTTCCCATTTGTCCATGAATTTTAAAAAAAACAACTTACTTGGTTCTAAAGTCATCAGCAGCCAACCGTGCATTGTCAATCTGAAGGAGAACACTAGCATTGTCAATAGAAGCTGCTAAAATCTAGGGGAGGGAAAGGGTAAATTAAGAAGCAATCTTAAGAGGCTTTCCTATCACAATCCAACTCACCAACTCAGGAATAGAGAAGCAGTGAACTTTAGGCTGCTGTTTTACAAATCCCAGTAATATAGCTACCATGGCTATATCATAGTGAGAGATGTTGAGAATTATATTTCAATGACATACGAAAGACTACAGATTCCCCATCACTGCTGTTGCCATTTATGATACCATCCTAACTGTATATAGGACAAAAGCAATCATGAAATAAAAATAGTAAATAGAAAAAAGCAGAAATATGAGCGGATACTTATCAGGATAAGTATTTATCCGCTAGGCAAATGTAATACATTTGTCGTATTGATCTTTATTTGTTTAGCAAATGTAGAGTTCAAAGAGCTGTCTAATCCCTCATTTGAGTCTAGTACAAAATCATTGTTATTATTACTCAGTACCTGAGTCTGAATCTATCAGACAAGACTATACAAAAGGTGAGCTGTATCAGAGCCCTGCCCTGAAGCGTTCTCGGGAATTCAAGCTTGGAGCGTGAGTAACATCCAGTATGCATCATCAGGCTCATATTCAGAATGGTACAGACTTCATTTGCAATTTTTTAAGGAAGCTTCCATCAGTAGACAACTGGAATTAAATAATTCATATCCTAGAGCAATCTGCTCTTCAGTGTTATTTCCTTGGATCTCCATTTGCCATTCTCTTAGGGACGATCTAATTAGCAAAAAAATCCATTTCTTCTCCCTTATTAATCACCTTTATTCTAAATGTCATGAAAGACAAGGGTAACCACTTATCCATACCTTCTACCTTTGCAGAGGACTGCTGTCTGTTTGATTGATAGCTAAGTACATCCTTCCTTTCTAAGAACCACTTGATTTAAAACTTGGCCAGTTTAGAAAAAGGAAAATGATATTGAATTTACCCATCCATAGTGACCTCCTGGACTAGCAGTCCTAGAGGCACATAGGTCACTTATTCATACCATTGCCCACAATAGCAAGATGGACCACATTTCTACAGCAGGAAGTACCTTTTGTAGTACAAGCATATTTTATATCTATTAGGTGTTCCCTTGTCCTTTCTAGGTAATGAAGTACAAGTATTCATTCAAAATCCAGCATAGAAACCTCTCATATTGTTACGGATATATAAAAATTTCCACTAAAATTTAACTCAGATGCATCCATGCATCCTGGTTTCCCATTGGAAGTTCTAGGAACACGTCATTAACATGTTCAATGTATCAGAAATCAGATGAACTGTTCTAAATTTTGCCTTGCAATAGCAGGCCAAATCACTCCATCCCTCGTACCATGATAAGCAGAACTGAAATTAATTTTGCAAAAGAGTATAAATGCAAATAAAATTTATTATAATCTTCTTTAGATAATGCATATGACTGCAGAGTTTATCCTCATTGGATACAGAATATGGATTAACCTGGCACAAAATATATTTGAAAAAGTGTGTACCACTTAGAGATGCATGCACCTAAGAAGTTTTTGTAGTTATGGTTTTAAGCACACATTAACACCATAATAATGCAAAAACTGTCTACAGTTTGCTATGGAGTATAATACTGGCAATTTTAGATTTCTACAAGAATTGCAAGAGGCAGGGACACATTGTGACAAAGTCACATAGGTGTGAGTTATGGAACAAGTACACAGAGAACTGTAATAACACAGTTTTTTTTTCATTTGCATTGCTATGACAGAGAATTAAGACAGCAATCAATAGAAGACTTTGAATATTATATTTGCTTTTTCTAGATTTATAAACCAGTATGGTTTTGAATCTTTGAATCCCAAATTACTTTTTCTGGCCTTAAGAATGCATTCCTATACCCAGACAGGGAAAATGTTCCCTCTAATAGGCATTGAGTCTTACCTGGTTTTTCAGATCTTCAATTTTTCTGAAATAGGAGCTGTAGTCACGGTCTGGAGCAGGTCCCTGCTTCTGATACCACTCATTGATCTTAATTTCCAAACTGGTATTGGCTTCCTCTAATGCCCGCACCTTATCCAGGTAGTTAGCCAAGCGGTCATTGAGGTTCTGCATAGTTTGCTTCTCACCTCCAGTCAAAAGGACATCACTACTGACCACAGAGCCTCCACCAGAGCCTCCACCAAAGCCTCCACCAAAGCCTCCACCAAAGCCACTGCCAAAACCACCACCATAGCTGCTACAGTAGCTGCTGCCCCCATAGCCACCACCAAGGGCATTGCCAACCCCAGAGACATAGCGAGAGGAAAAGACAGAGATGCCACCAGCTCCTCCATAGATGCTTGAAGTCCTGCATCCTCCACCCAAAGGGACAGAGGAGAGACGGGAAGAGCCCCCACCAAAACTGCATGAAGCCCCCTTCTTAGAGGAAGAGGAGGAAGTGTATTGCTTGATGGAAGTGGTCATTTTGCCAAAAAATGGAGCCACACAATACAGATTTCTCTGCTAAATTCTAAGAGCTTAAGAGGGATAGTGGCTCTTTCTCTGAATTCCTGCCTTATATCAGGGATGGAGGTGTTGCTAAACAGACAAATATTTGGCATTCCCTCAAGATTTCATCACCACCACCGCCACCCCCAGAATCAAAGTTAGTTTCCAGGACTATCCTTTTCCCTTTACGCATTTATTCATGCTGATGTCATGTTCTGGCATAAAGATTATGCCTCGGGAGAGGGTGGGGTTTTCTTTTGATTTTACTGCTCCGTTTTTTCCTCCTAAATGCATCATCATCTATTATTCAGAGAAAAAGATTCTTCACCCAGGAGAACCTTTTAAAAAATGTGAAGGATGTAAGAAAGGCTCTCTATGTGTAACATGTTAGGCTTCCTTTTGGGGCTTCTTGCTTTCTTCAAATTTATTTGAAATGTAAAATGAAAACTCTGCCAACAAAACAATAATCAATTGTCTCTTGACCCTAGAGAATGTACAACAAGCTGTTCTAAATAAACATAGCTAGATAGACTTTGCTTTCCTATTAACTCTATAAACCTCAATGGTAGGGTGTAAGACCAAAATTGTTTCTTTTTTGCAGAGCTTGGTTAGAAGTAGGCACTGATGAGGGTCTTCTTATCATGAAGCTTCCCCATTGTTAACTATCAGGGATCTGTTCATTTTATTAGTGATAAAGAAGGTTGAATATGGCTGAGAATTTTTGTCTCAACTCTGGATAGCTTCGCCCCATGCCCAGAAAATATGGACTAATGAGAAACCTGGCTTTTCCTGTTCAAGAGTTTCAGTTTTCAGACAGCCCTTTTGAGAGCATATGACTATCAAACTCAAACTCAAAAATTATAAGTGGCTAGTTTTCAGCCCAAATTCAGGTGAGAGAAAATGGGCTTTAAGAGGTGATCAAGATGATGTATTCATAGGGATGAATTAATTTTGCTCTTTTGCTTTCTCCTAAATACAGATGTTTCAGCTCTTAAATTCCTCATGTCTTGCTTATATAGAAATGTGCACATTCTGGTAAGGTTTTATTTTTAAAAAGTCCAAATAAATTTTTCAGACATCTTCATCAATTCCAAATCCAATTAAAACTATTTCTAAAAGATAGCGAACAAAGTTCTCTTCTGACAGTAAAGTGCAGATGTCTGACAGGGAAAAAAATGTATCAACTTTTATTCCACATTGTGAATCTGGCTGAATACACAGAGATTCAAAGTCACATTTTTAAGAGTTCAGTAATCCAAGTCCTATCCTGGATTAGCACATTTTACCAGATTTGGTTTCTCCCACATTCTCAGATCTCTTCTATCTAAAATCACCTATACCATCTTTATCAAGAAATGTGTAAAAAGTGCAATAGTATCAGAAAGCAAACTAAACAACATTTCCATTAATTTCTAATTCAGGTGTGCTGTTTTTCATGTCTGCCAGTCTATGTTTGAGTTCAAACTTATAACATCAATATATTTGATAATCAGCACAGGGCTGGAAACTACACTTGCCATAACTTTATTTGACATTGTTGGAAAACACTGCCAAACATTATGCTTCCATGCCAGTTTGCAAAGGAGTTATAATACCCAGGATTCTCACATTCTGCATTATATATAGATTGCTTCTGGGAAAAGAGCTGAAGGATCCTGGGTAAAAAGGAGGAATGTGCCCCATGCTTGTATTCACCACAATGTCTACAATGAATTTAAATCCACTTTGTTCTAATCCTTGAAGACATTTTATTGAGGGAAGCCAGAAGATTTTATTAAGACCATCTGATAAGGAAGCTATATTATAAACCATGTCATAAAGGGAGCAGTATTTGAGGAAAATCTTGTGATTGAATACCTAATCAAAGAAGCAGGAAGCTCAACTTTGTTCCTTGTTTTTTTCTTTGATTTTTAAAAAGAAAGTCTTATTTCCCAATTTGTTTTGGTAGCTGATATAATGCACAGAAGTGTGGGACCACTGATTACAAATAGCCAATATATAGAACATTTATATTATTCACATGTTAAGCATGACATTCCAAAGCATCTGCCATGTTTTATTTAGATCTCTTTAGAGATCTCCTGATTCCATTTTCCATGACATACACACATGCAAGATCAGACGAGCATGTATGAAAGTGCTCTATGAATGTCCTACCATTGGTTTGCTATTTTCAAAAACAGGTCCAAACAATTCCACCCAGCAGCTACAAATAATATGTTTTTATATGGTGCTTCCTTCAAAATGAGGACAGCTCTGAACAAGAGAAAAGCTGTAGCTTGAAAAGACATCCTAATAGCAAAGCAAAGAGACCATGGATGTGAGAATCTTCTCTTAAAATTACACATCAAGATAAATGGATTGAAATAAGTCTTTAGAATCTTGTTGGCTCCTTTTTAGCCAATAATTGTACCAACAGCATGTACTGAATTATAATTAAGCTAAACAGATTCTTTTTCTATTAGAGTTAACAGCTCACTTTTGAATTATTAATTGCTGTGCTTTTGAGAACAGTTGAGACATGTTCTGACTATAAATCATATTCATATCCAGCAATTCTCTTCACTATATCTGTACTTCAGCTTGAAAGTCTCAAATCTCCTAATGCTTACAAATACTTACAAATCTATAATCACTTTGGAAGAAAGTAGAGGGGGGATGCTATATAGCATCTTTGGAAACTTCAAATAAAAAATGAAAGAGACCCTAATTTGGAATGGTTCCAGTTCATTTGCTTTATCTGTTATCTATAGTCTGAGTTCCTTTGAATGGCTGTTTTAATCTGTGTTATAAAGCTTTTATATTGATTTATTTATATGTTTTTCCCAATATCAATTTAAGAGTTATTGTTGTAAGACAAGAATTGGCAGCATGGGGTCCTGTGCCCACTTTTGCTATATTTTGAACTGCTTCAGATCAGCACCAGTGAAATCTGACAAATCACTGACAATTGGGGGTACGATTTCTCATGATTCTACTATTTTAAAATTTTGCACCTTACAAAAAGCTTTAAATGTTTTTTTAAAAAAAATAACTTTAGGTCCCACAAAAAAAACCCACGTGAAAAATAGAAAATTATGGCTCCAGCCACTTGGATTGTACAGTCTTACAATCCTGCCTAAGATGAAACTGCTCCAAAGGGCAAGGAAAGGAAAGGAAAGGAAAGGAAAGGAAAGGAAAGGAAAGGAAAGGAAAGGAAAGGAAAGGAAAGAAAAGAGTAATACTTTGAAAGTATAGCCCCTGACTATGAAAAATTTCTTGCCACTCCTATAAAGCAATTAGAGTAATACAATTACAATTATGCAATTCTACAAATGAATCTTAAGAGCTTGGTTATGAAAGTGGTTTGGATGAGAGTCAATCTGAAATTATCTGCAAGCTACTCTATACTTACTTATTTACACTGGAATTTCAGTCATTAACAGAACTAAATCTCATTATGTTCGGTTAGTTTATTGACAAGTGTCTATAATTCTGCAGCTTTACAATTTCCTTAGGTTTGAAGAATGTGGAGAATGCTAAGCTGTAACAGAAAATATATTTGAGTTCTGAGAAAGTAGAAAACATTAGAAGGAAACTCAACTATCCACCTTGATTGTGTTAAGTATGTATCGAAGTAGAAAGGAGTTTTGTCAGCTTTTGACAGCACTAAAGTACATTTAAGACTCTTAACAACCCTATTTCCTGATCTTGCCTTTCTTGAAGGGCTGATAGTAAAAATCGCTGTATTCATAATAACAATCCTATTTAAAAGAAAAGCTTCATTGCTATGAAATAGTAGTTTGCAGAAGCCATACTTTTTTTAAAAAAAAAAAAAAGGCTCCAGGTGCTAACTTTCTGATAAAAGAATCACAGTGTAGTTTTTGTAGTGATACAAATGTTATCCTGTCCTTCTGTAGCTATCTAACAAAGATTTTGTGGAATCAATGGGAAGAAAAATAATTTTATAAAATAAATTTATAAAGCAAATAAATTTTATAAATAAGCATGGACAGGAAAAAAAACATTGGCAAAGCAACACAGGTCTATGACAGCAACAGTGGGAACTTTCTTCATATACATTTCTCTTTGCATTTTACAAAGAGGGCATTTTTTGCCCTTCCCTCCATTGGAGATAGTCTCTGTTTGATTGGAGGATATCAGCTTGAGGAATGATGTTTTAGATTTAGAACAATATTTTTCAAACTTGACAAATTTAAGTTGTATGTACTTCAACTCCCAGAATTTTCCAGCCAGGTTGGCTGGAAATTCCATATGGGAAAAGAGAATTCGCTACTTGAATTGTAGTATTTTTTTAAGAAAAAAGAAAATTCTAATGCAACAGGATTTAGTAGTTTTGCCCTTCTTTGGTGACCAGGTGGTTACCCTCATCTCTTCAACAGTCTGCAGTCTACTCATTTCAGTTAAATCCCAAGCAAAAATATTTTGAAACAATGATTGTCATTGAGCTTTTTCAGTAGCAATATTACTGTCACTGTACCAATTCCACCAGTCAAGGTGGAGAAATTGCTGGAGAAGCTGTCTTTCTCCTGGAGAAATGTTTGCCACAAATGGTCTTAGCCAAGATCTCCACCCACAAAATTGCTTTTCAAAGGCCATTGGAACTCATCTCTATTTATCTTGAATCCTAGCCAATAAATATTGTATGATGTACATTTCAACCAGTCTGCAAAGTGCAAATTATTTTGGACCATAGGAATGAATCATTCTTTCTGTTTTCTCCCAAAGCAAATTTTAAAAAAAAACCTGCATTGACATGTTGACAAGCAAAGTCTATTTCAAAAAAAAATCCAACATAAGAACTCTTCAATCTACACATTATATTTCAGAAAAGATTAGCTCTGCCACTGCTTGCATGCATTAATTCGTCATTATTTGATCATGTATATTGCTATTAGTACATTAAACATATAACTGAGTGATCTCTTGATATCCATTCCATTTTGGGGGGAAGTTTTATCATTCCTAACGTAAGAGCTGGAGTCTTTCAAAAGCAAATGTTGTTATGACCATCACTTAAATTAAGGGATATTGAGGCCATAAATGTCCATTATGATGAATGGTGTCTCTCCAGGAATTCATCTACTATCAAGACAGAGCTGGTTCAATATTAAACCAACTCAAATAGGGTAACAAGAATGTGTATAACTATGGGGAATGTACCATTTCTTCAAGCTAGGTAAGTCTGGTATATTATTTTAGTGATATTATGTTTCAGTGTGAAAGTATCATTTTATTATGTTTGTACTATTTTTATGTTGCTCTGGTCTAAACCTATAATAAACTAAACAAGTTTTGCAATTGCAGAAGGACTTACTCAAGAGTGATACTGTAACTGTTCAGCTTGCAAGCAATGTGTTAATTTGAAGATTACACTAGCTAAAGCAGTCTTTCCTAAGCTTGTGTCCTTCCATATGTGTGTGACTGCAACTCTCACAATTCCCAGCACTTATGGGATAGATACAGTATTCCAGCAAATCTGGAGAGCAGTAGGTTGGGGGAGGTTGAACTAAAACTTTAAATTGATTAATTGCAAGACAGTGGTTTTAACTGGGACATTTTAGAAAAAAATATTACCATGATTAATATTATGATTATATGTGTTGTAATTAAGAACATATAGCTGTCTGTTTCATTGTCTCCATTCATAAATATTTCCTGGCTGATTATCTTGCAGAGTCATCAAGAACTTTATGTCAGTGTCATGATATGGAACCACATTTAATTATTGAGAGGGAGCAGGTAAAAGCAGCTATAGATTCTGTAAATACATATGAAAGCTTGTACCTCTTGGTTTCAAAAGAATGAAGGCGATATGAAATAGGCAACAATGCCCTATTAACTTTTCTCCATTGTAAAATCCATTTCAGAGATTCTGTTTTAGTACTTTATTCTGTCAATTACCTTAAAAGGAAGATGATCTTTAAAAACTTAAGGAATTTGTTAAATAAATCATTTTCTTTAAATGAAATGGAGGAAAACAAAGCTTTATTAGAGCTTGTGCATTAAACCAAAGGAAGTTCAAACTGTAGATGAAAAAGAATTGAGCAAGAATCTAGCAGTAAGAGGAGCTTCACAAAGAAGGAAAAGCTGATAAGTTCACTTTGTGGGTTTAATTCCCAGAGACATGAACTTGTTCACGGGACGAGATCACTTTTCCATCTTTTATCTCCTCAATAATTGTGCGAATCTGACGGGTGGTTTTGGATCCTGCAGGGAGACAGAGGAGGAATCAAAACTTAATTGCAAAAAAGAGAATAAAGTGACAAAGAATTCCACCATCCACCATTCTCTTCTCCAGCACGCAGCTAAACAGTATTTTCGGGGAGGGGGGAGCAAGGCTAATGTTTCACCCAAGTGATTTCTTTTTCAGAACAATTATAGTGAATGTTTTACCATTTGGAAAGAAAAGTTAATGCTATGCATTGATTGAAAGTTCATTGGATGTTGATTTCAAGAATAGTGCTTTGTTTACAGAGAATGGAGCTGGTTTCTAAGGCTTTTATACTGTTATTTGATAATTAAATAATGTTTGGATACTTTTTCATGTTAGAACTGAGGTTGAGTAGTTTAGCATAATCTATTTGCTTGCAGGGGGCAGAAGAGAGGCTTCATCTACCTATTTGCTTTAAGCCTCCGGCTTCTAGTCTGGCAGTATTGATACCAGGCTGTTTAATTAAACAATTAATAAAATAATAATAATAATCAGGGTAGAGGCAAAGGAGCTTAGGCTGGCTAGAGTTAGCCTGCTAGATCCAGTGAGAACAAAACACCTATATATATTCCCAGCAATGCATGTTTATAAATGCAACAGGGATTCATCTTATTCAACTTTTCCTTAATACGTCTTTTTCCCCTCTCTTTCTCCTATTTTTCACTCAACCCTCTCTATTTTTCTTAGGCAAAGTAACTGTGTCATTTTTGCAGAGTACTCCAACAGTGGGTCTTCTTAGTTTCTGAAAACATCTCTGGCATCAGCTCAAGTCTTCTTTCTCTTAGGAGGATCAGGAAGGATGTGATCCTGTTGATCAGCCATTGACATTGTGCATCCAGTTTTCTTCTACCAGAGTCAAAGCTCTGATATGGGAGAGGTGAGATACAGTAAATCTAGTCTGAAAGAGGGGATTCAAAGACAGATCTGCTCAAAGGACAGATGACCCTCTGGTGCATGCTTTTAGAGGCCATAAGTTTGTTACAATCATAGTTACAATCATAACTAAAAGAGTAAACAATGGTAATTGGCAAAGTTGTGTCCCAATGTATGTTACAATATCTTTTCAAACACATAAAATTTAAAGCCATTTGAAAGCCAATGTTTTAATCAACCTAGGGATCTTCCCATTCCCCCAATATCCTTTCCTTCTATCCCCAAATTAGGTGACCAATTTGCCACTTGAGAAAACTTGATGTGCTGTGCCTTGGAAATAAAGTCAGCAAAATTGCCATGCTTCCGTGAGGGCAGTGGTGACAGTTTCCACAGTACCTGTTTGTAGAATGAGGAGCAGGGAAGAGAATTTTGTTGCCTACAAGCATGAATCCTGCACTAAAAACCTCCATGGCTGCCCGTGTTAGCTAGAAAGTATGAAGCATGAAAGCATGGAGCCATAATAGCAGTGCAGTTGTAGCTGCAGCCTGACAGGCAGGCCTTCTATTGCAGCTCACTGGTGCAGATCTCAGAGCCCAGGATCCCCACGCTGTGAAATTTCAGAAATTGCCAATGGGAATTTCTACTACAGCAAAAAAACAAAAACCACTGGCTGCCAAGTGGGGTGATGTGTTCACTTAGATAAGGGGTGTCAAACTGCTGGCCACGGGCCGGTTGCATCATGCGTAGCGTAGGCCACGCCCACGCCAGCTCTGGCAATGCAAAAAGTTGTGATATGTCACATGACACGTCACATGACGTGGCAAGTTTCACACCCGTGACTTAGATAGTCAACACAGAAATAGTCAGTAGTTGAACATAGCCCCAGGGCTGATGGAAGCAAGCAGTTTTGCCTTCCTTAGTTGCTTTCCATGCAATATAGAATATTTGCCTAACAATTGGGAAATGCTAGTTTCCTAATAGATTGCCTTTTTCAGACTCAGCTGACTTAATGGTAGTATAGACATACTGTACAGACAATGTTGTGAGGACACATCTGATATACTGTATAGACAATGTTGTGAGGACACATCTTTCACCAATGGCAAGGAACTCAATCTGCAGCTGAAGCAGGGAGGTGTGGGTGAGATGATATGGATGGGCCATTGCTTTGGTTGCAACAACTGAATCATCACCTTGTCTATTTATTTTGCAGATCTAGATTCTCCAAGAAGGAAACTTTTAAAACTAGAATAGATTCAGGCAACAGACTAATTAAACATCAAAACTCCAGTAGATTCTTACCCTCTATGGCTGATGAGTACTGGGGAGAAATACTACATGAAAAGAAGAAGAAGAAAAAAAAAGACCAATTAGAGAAACATAAAAAGCAATGCAAAAAACAAATGCAGAAGTAATTGTCAAAGTTGCTAGTCTTTAATAAGAAGGAAAAATGACACTTGATCTAAGTCTGATTTAATTCATGATAATTTCTTGATAATAAAATTACAAGAGGCATTTTAGAGTGCTGGACACTTTAGTCATAATCATTACATTTTCATCTGTGTTCCAGTACGCTATTGATAGACTAGTAAAGGCAAAGAATAAAGAATAAGATCTTGTTTGAGCACCACCTTTGTCATTAATTGTATTTGATGTACAACCATTGCAATCACAATTGCCCAATTTAGTGTATCAATAATATGTACTAACAAAAGTTTGAAATGGTGGAAGAGCTACAAAAGTCATCTTAAATAATTACTGTTAGTCCTACGTAGGCATCAGAATATATTTCAGAAACCCTACATTTGGTGAACCCTTCAGTGAACCTTACTCTGGTAGTCCTCTAACCTTCACCATTTTCCCTATTAGCCATTTTGAGTACAAATGATGGGATCCTTTTGACATACTAAGCTTCCTCTCCCTCCAGCAGGTGACGATACATGGCAATCTCCTGTTCCAGGCGTGTCTTGACATCAAGGAGAATCTTATACTCATGGTTCTGGCGCTCCATATCACATCTCAAGGTAGCCAGCTCCTCTTCCACATTGATGATCAGACCCTGGATGTGAGCAAGCTGAAGACTATAGCGAGATTCTATGTCAGCCAAAGTCCCTTCCAGTGCTGCTTTCTGGGAAGAGGGAAGAATTAAGGTCAGTGATAAAAAGGAATATAAACTTCCTATTTTGATAAACAAGCCCTTGCAGCCTGGGCAAAACAAAACACTAGGTTACAAACTATGATTTATTGAGCTGAATGGTTGGGTACACATATTATTGGAAACCAAAAGCAAATCAATCTCATAATGGATTAACATAATAGTAGTGTAACAGAATCCAAAAGTGCATGGAGCCCCCCCCCCCGAAACTATTGGATATAGCTGCCAGAGCCACTAAGTTTTCCTCTATATTATAAGAGGATAAGAACATTCTTCACATTATTTGTACAGTGTTTATCTGATGTTTTAATTTAATTTTTTTAAATTAAAAAGACATTTATTTCTGTCCTACCCTCACCCACTTCTTTGTCATAGCTTTATCTCCTTTGGTAGTTTTATTTCCAGACTATCATTCAAAAGTCAAATACATCTTCAGCCTAACACAATTGCCCATCTCTAATTTAGCACAATATGTCAATTCAGTATAAGATTCTACCAAGTTTTCCTGGTGCATTGCTTAAGAAAACATGAATCGTGGGAGGATATGTATCCCCTCACTCACTCAAGAAATCTGCCTGCCTTGATAGCTTACCCACAGGGAGTCTCAGGACACTCTTTGAAAACAATTTACCTATAGAAACTGAGAGGTTCTTGCATGTAGGTTGATGCTGTTGTCAAAAATATATCATTCTTATATGTATAGTAACTACAAATAAGTGTTTGGCAAGAAAAACTGCCTCATTTTTTGCCACCTGTTTTCATTCTGTTTGATAAAGAAAGAATTGGCTTTTCAGGTTTTATTTGAAAGAACAGAGAATGTGGATAAAGTTCTCTAGAGAGGAGTTTGACATTGCGGGTAGTTATCTAACTATGAAGTGGCCAAAGAGCATGTAGGAATGTCCCAACTTTTATATCCCAGTTAACTTTCCAGAAGTCTTGAGCTATAGGGAGCATAGGAAATGGCCTTGGAGGACAGAAAAAAAAACACTATCAAGGCAATAGTCAAATAAGCATGGATTGAGCCCATTTCAAGAAACTAATATGAGAAAACAGACAGGCCCTTCTACTTCACATGAAGACAGGGTAAGGGAGGGGAAAACAAATTCAGACTTGCAAGATTCAGTTTCCATAACTATTACAGTAAAAGTAATTCTGATCTACCTGGCAAAGTTTTCTTGGATCGGTCTAGTTTACAGGGCTGACAGCAGCTTCCCTGGATTTCCACACTAGGAATACATTCTTAGTGAGGATGTCATAAAGGGTTTTCTCCCCTGGTGCTTATTTAGATTGGGAAGTCAAAAAGGCTTGAGTATAATAGAAGGATATATTATAGAGAGCAGCAACATAAGTGGACCACTCCATATCATCTTCAACAGTAAAAATCAGCTGAATGCTCAACAGGCTGAGAATGCAGTAGAAAAAAAGCAGTTTCATTCACAAGGGAAAAGGCATCTTTCAACACAGGAATACAGAGCAACTCAGGGAAGAAATGAGGGCAGTTTTGTTCTCTCAATGAAACAGAAACATATTTTGCACAATGCTGTAGTTTTCTTACTTAGAATACAGAGAGGGCAAAACAAAAGCAGGTTTGATTCCTGTACCGTGCTAAGCTGGGCCTGCAAGTCTATCTCTAGGCCTTGAAGGGTGCGTCGCAGTTCTATGACTTCTGATTGGCCACTCTGCAGTTGTTCCGTATTGATGGCAACTTCTCGATTCAGCTCTTCAGTCTGTTAAGAAAGGACTACTGAAATGTCACGGTGCACATATCAAAATAGTCAACTTGCTTTCAAGAGAGTATGTTTGTCTCAAGGAAGTCCCCTACCTTGCTGAAGAACCACTGCTCAGCATCTCTGCGATTCTTTTCTGCCAAGTTCTCATACTGTTCTCGCATATCTGCCAGGATCTTCGTCAAATCCACACCAGGAGCAGCATCCATTTCCACAGTGATTTCTCCACCCATTTGGCTTTGAAGAAGTCCCATTTCCTGTTTGAGAAACACCCCCCCAAAAGTCCTCCTGTTAGCCTGGATAATATCAGTGTCTACAGTATTTCTAAAATAAGTAATGTTGGTTTACTTTATTTAGCATGTGTCAGATTTCAATCCATCATGTTATTTAATTTTTGTTTAATTGATTGATTTATTATTCTAGTTTATTTGACCATCCATCTACCCAAGCAACTTTAGATGGCAACCAAGATGAAAACAAAGAAATGTTTTCCTTAATATTTGCTGAACATCTAGGGAAGTATGTTCCCGAAGTAATACATATAGATCAATAAGTTATATTCCCAAAATAGCAGATAAATACTTTGGAATATATTCATACCAAGAAAAATAAAGCATCAGTAATCTTTTTAGATGTAGGGATAGCTTTTGATAACTTGTAATGGCATTTTTTTTATTAGTAATATTAAATAAAATCAATCCTGGAGAAGAATTCCAAAGCTGAATAGAAAACGGTTACCAACAGCAAGCCTCAAAGATTACAGACAGTGGAACATCTTCTGCAAACCTTTCCATAATCAAGATACCAGACAAAGATATCTTTATAAGAGACCTCCACTCTTCCTTTTATTATTTGTGATTGATTGAGTAGTATTAAAAGACAAGATTCAAAAAGACTGACAGATATCAAGCCTCAAGGAAAGGAATACAAAATGAAATGTTATGCAAATGATATAGTATTAGTTATTCACACAAACATACATTGGTCTGTTCTGTTCGCTATAGTGTAATCAGTTGGCTTTTGTATGCAATGCAAGGTGCTGGTCGCTGCCTGATCATTACAGGCCCTGGTTATTTGTGGGACCTCTTGTCTCCCATAGCATCTGCCCACCAGATTGATCTGGCTAGCATGGCACATTCTGGGTTTCATTGAGTAAACAATGCCATCTATCAGGATCCTGGAAGTGCACCTTCTCTGTAGCCTTGCCTGCCCTCTGGAACATACAAGAATCAAAGGCTCCCATCTTGCTGGCAGGTGTTTAATGCTTTCATGGGCTCTTTGTCTAGGTCTTTGGCCAGGACAGCTGGCACTCCTTTCTTCCCCTCTGGACTGGTTTTTCTTTGCCATAATTGCTGTTTTGTCCTGTAGTTTTTGTATGTGTGTTTTTGTATTGTTCTTTGTTTTTAAGTGATTTTAACAACACTAAACTGCCCACAATTAGTGCGAATCAAGTGGCATATAAATTTAATAAATTATTATGGTTTGTCACACAGTCGGCCAAATGTAAAAACTGAATTTGGCATTTTTAACCACCTATCAAGTTCTTCGCAAGAACCTGGGATAGGCAGGTGTGGATCTTTGTTGATGTTAAAAGTATGATTGCAGGGTGAAGGTGTTCCCAGTAAAGCTGCCTTTTGCAATTGACAGATGATGATTTTTGACAATACCAGTGTTATTATTATTGTGACAGGTGATGAAAACAATTAACAGTTTTGGTGAATTTTCTGAATTTAAAATTAATAAAAGATTCTGCACAGAAAGAATCCAGGTGCCTGATAACAAAAAGTGTAATATCTGGGATTGTATGACAAGTTGCAATAAAGATATATTTCAAAATAATTATAATAAGTTACAGAGAGAAATTTTAAAAACATATTGAAAAGTAGAAAAAAATTAAAAAATCTCCTGACTAGGAAGAATTATGACTCCCAAAATTAACATATTACCCAAGATAAGCACTAGAGCAATTATCCAAGATAATGTTTTGTTAAGTGAGTTTTGCCCCATTAAACAATCTTTCTTGCCACAGTTTTTAAGTGAACCACTGCTGTTGTTAAGTTAGTAACATGGTGTTATGTGAATCTGGCTTCCCCATTGATTTTGCTTGTCAAAAGGTTGCAAAAGATGATCACACAACGTTGGGACACAGCAATAATCATAAATATGAACCAGTCACCAAGGGTCCAAATTTTGATCATATGACTATGGAGATGCTGCAACTGTCGTAAGTGTGAAAAACGGTCATAAGTCACTTTTTCAGTGCCGTTTTAACTTTGAATGGTCACTGAATGAACTGTTGTAAGTCAAGGACTACCTGTACACATTTGAATTGCCAAATCAAGTAATGAAGAGTCAAGAGCAGGCAAATCAAATGCAGCATGTTCATATGTGAATCAGGTCAAAGTCTTATTTTGCACATAAAATCACAAATCCAAAGACCTGTTTTGCACTCAACTATTCAACAGCTGTGATGCAAACTTTTCAATGGGGCACTGTCTGTTATATGTTCTCTTCACAAAACATTTGCTATGGGTGCAAATATTTTATGGATTACCATAAAGTATAAACTAATTGCAAGTTCACACTCCCCATTTTAACAATGTGTATGCTATGTGATGGTGGCAGCGGTATATCTTACCTCTTTGTGATTCTTCTTCAAGTGAAGCAACTCCTCAGTGAGAAGTTCAAGATTCTTTTCTAGGTGAATCCTGGTTGAGGTTAGATCATCCAGAACATTGCGCAAGCCATTGATGTCAGATTCAATACTCATGCGCAATGCCTGTTCTATCTCAAACCTAAAATCAGAAGGGATGACTGAGTGATGATGAAAAATGTACAAGAGACAATATTTGGTCCTATCATGATGATGGCCTTGATGGCAACCCTCCAAACACTTACTTGTTTTTGAAATCATCAGCAGTCAATTTTGCATTATCAATCTGTAAGAGGACATCGGCATTCTCAACTGTGGCAGAAACAATCTGAAAGCAGCATAGAAATGACTGATTGGAATGAAGAGTTTCTATAGGAATATCTTCACATTTGAAATTTCTGTGCATACAGATTATCTATGTCCCTCACCATAGAACAGCTGTAATCCTCAACTCTTTAGAGTGTTAAGTAGAGAGAGCTTCTACCGTGATTGTAATGCTCCAAAATCAACATCATAGCTTAGTAAAAGTCTGATCAGCAACTTGAACTATTGAGTTCACCTGCTACTTTAGAGAAAGCACAGAGGAAGCACAACATTTCTCCTGGAGCTGCAAGACTAATGCCACCTCATTCATGAAAACTCCTCATTTGTTCCACCTCCCTGGTGCTCTGAGTTGACCTTCCCTTTAATAGACAAGACACTTTGATGCCTTGGAGTTGAACTAACTGAGCTGAATGTAGAGAAATATTTACCACTTGTCCAATATGGTATTTTTTTTAAAGGAACCCTATAAAGGATTAATCTATGGAAATGAATAACATGCCCTATCCAAATGCAAGATGCTTTTAGCTTTTTCTGTAGCATAAAGCTGAATGTCCAAGAGAGGGAGAGAAGAAGCACTCGCCCATTTTTTTTTCTGCACCAAATTGATTCACACACACACCCCCAAAAAACAGCATTTTCCTCTGTGAGGTTACTGAAACTTTGCCAGGGTATCTCAAATAAAAGTTCCTACAGCATTGTTACTATGTTCACTGTGAACACGTCACTTAGATTTTTTTGAGCTAATAAAACATCTTAAAAGATTTCAAGCTTAAAATGTAATGGATTGTGCAAAGCTATCAAAGTTAGCTTCCCATATTAGCAGATTGTTTCAAGACATAAATAATTCTCATTTAATTGCCTGTACTACAATCTACAGTAGGTAATCAAAACCTACACTCCCAAACTAAGATTTGTTCACTTCTATATTTACCTATAAATATGCTTGGTCTTATATTTATCCCTCCCTTGATGCCGTGTCTACTTCCTTTTTGGTCTTCACTCCATCTGTCCCACATTTAGCTGGACTTTAGATAGAAATATTTTTTTACCTTCCCTATAATGAACAAGGCTTATTTATTATGCTTTTCTAAGGTTTTCAAAGTGTATTTTATATTTATACAGTTTTATATTGCACAGATTTACGGAGACCATAACACAACAGTGGGATGAACAGGCTATGTCATTTCTACACAAAGTCAACCTTTGTCCAAAAATATTGACTCAATCATAACACCAATTTGATGTTCATACACACTAAAAAGATTAATCATTTAACATCTTACAGTGTAAAGGAATGCTTTGTCCTGAAATTACAAGGAATAAAAATGGGGATTAACAAGAAAAACGTTAGCCCTCTCCACTCACGTAGCAATTAAATTCTGGTCCCTTAAGACCAACTTGAAAAAGAGAAACCAATCAAAGGAGTCACTTTTGCTAACTGCTTTTTATCTGCTACAGTATCTTTTTTTTAAAAAAAGTACTCTGCCCAATGCTGTTGCTAACAAGTGCTTGTGGGCACTTGTTACTTACAGTCAGATAATTGGCATGTTTTTCTTTATGGATCGCCCTGAAATTTTCTTGCCATACCTTGCTCCTCAGGTCCTCAATTATCCTGAAATAGTAGCTGTAGTCACGGTCTGGACCAGGTGCCTGCTTCTGGTACCACTCCTTGATCCTGACCTCCAGGCTGGCATTGGATTCCTCCAATGCCCGCACTTTGTCCAGATAAGCAGCCAGGCGATCATTGAGGTTCTGCATGGTTTCCTTCTCGTTCCCAGCCAGAAGTACATCACTTCCACTTCCACCCACAAAACCACCAGTTAATCCTCCTCCAAGACTTCCACTAAGGCCCCCACCATGGCCACCAGCAAAGGTGCTGTAGTAACTGCTGCCCCCGTAAGTACCACCCAAGGTGCTTCCAATCCCAGAGACACAGCGAGCATTAGTGACTGAAATACCACCAGCTCCACCATGACTGCTAGGGGCATGGCAACCTCTACCAAAATGGACCAGGTTTTCCCCACTAAAACCTACAGGTCCTTTCATAGAGGAGGAGGAAGTGCTAGTGTAGTGCCTGATGATAGTGGACATCTTGCCAAGGAATGGAGCCACTTAAACAACTGCTCTGTTAAAATTCTGAAAGAACTGAAAAACTAAGAGTTCTCTCTCATTCCCGGCTGCTTTTATTCCCACTGTGGGGGCGTTATGTCAAAAGCCCTTTCTTTCCCGTGCATTCCCCAGAGCTTTCATCATCTCAGGCATCAAAGCCAAGTTCTGCAATCTCACTTTTTTTTTCCTCAGTGGCCTATTCATGTATTTGTCTCTTTCCTGCAGATACACCTTGTCCTATAAAAGGTAGTTTTGTGTTTCCCTTTTGGCCCCCCAAGTGAACATTCAAGTATGCCTCAGAAACAGGACTAGCATTGCTCAAGGGGGTAGTTGAACATGACAGAATTTTTATGTGTAAAATGCACCCAGGGAAAGACAACGAAATTACAGTCCTGCAAAGGGGAAACCATCACATCATAAATGAGAGTCTATAGAAAGCCTGAGGCTTTTTGCAATTATTGTACAAAATCTGCAATGTTGACTGTTCTGAAGGCTACCTTATAGATTGCAAATTTTACAGATTGCTTCTGTACTTATATATTAAATGACAAAGTCATATATGTAAGGTGCAATTGCCAATTGATAGTTTTCTTTTCAAGGCAAATAACCATGAAAATTGAGGCAAAGAGCTTCTAAGGCAGGGGTCCCCAACCCACGGACTGTGGCCCACTAGTGGGTTGCAGCCTGTTCAGAACCAGGCACTCTAGCACAGGTCCATTTGCACAAGCAGTGAGAGCTCGTGTTCACACATGAAGTTCCATTTGTGTGAGCGGCATGCACATCCCCCACTCATACAAATGGAGCTGCACATGCACATGTGCACTTATCTACTGCATGCACGGAACCATCCCCTCTTCCCCTCCCCTCCCCCACTGGGCCAAGATGGAAAAGGTGGGGACCACTATTCTAAGGATCACAGCCTATATGTGGAAAGGAAAAAATGGTTCTACACAAATGGTTCATTGTTTTTCAATGCTAATTCTTAAATATAGGAAAGTAATAGGATTTGAGTGTGTCTAAACAGGTTGCATACTTTTTACCAATGGGCAACCACAGGCTATGTTTCGATATTCTGATAAACAGAACATATTCCAGAATCTGATCTCTAGTTTTGTTGAAGTGAAGGTAGACTATTTCCTGATTGGCCCAATTTTTTCAGGATGTCTATAAATGTTACATTCTTCCCTATTTATGAAAGCTGCAAAGGAATTTGTTATTTTACTCAGAATTTGACTAGATCTATGTTTCTCAATCTTGGCAATTTTAAATTGGGTGGACTTCAACTCTCAGAATTCTCCGGCCAACATGCTGGCAGAAGAATTCTGGCAATTGAAGTTTGCACATCTCAACATTGTCAAGATTGAGAAACAGTGGACTAGATGATTCGTAAAATATCTTCAACCCCCAGGCAATGGCCCACTACCGGGCCTTGAGCTGTTCAAAACCCGGCCACGGAAGTGGTGTGTGTATGTGCACTCTCCATTTGCACGAATGGCAGGTGCATGTATCTGCCACTTATGTGGAACCATCGCCTTCTCCCACACACACACCAATCCACAAAGCCAGAAAGATTGGGGAACCCTATTCTAAAACTTTCATTCTATTGTTTTAAGAAGCATCTGTTTCCAAATTTACTTTTAACAATAAAGAGGGTGTAGGGAAGTGATAGGAAAGAATGAAAGTAATTAGTTTTTAAAATCCGTTTCTATGTGTAAAATTTCATATTTGAATACTTTAATTTAATAAGAGCCTATAACCATCCAGATGTGTGGAGTATTGCTGATGTCTATGTTGGATAGAATTGGTGGGGGTGCAGTTCTGCCTATAGGGAGAGCTTAGGCTCCCCATCCTTGATTTAAAACAGTTTTTCTCAAAATTGGCAACTCAAAGGTGTGGACTTCAACTTCCACAATTCACCATCCATCCTGCTGGCTGGAAGTTCTGGAAGTTGAAGTTTACACAACATAAAGTTGCTGAAGTTAAGAAATACGGCTCTATAGAATAGATGGTGGACTACTAAATGGAAATGAAATCCTCTCAGACCTTGGTTCATCTGTGATGGTCTGATGTTTATCTGTGGTTCCCATAATAATAATATGGGTGAGATCTGATTTTTTTTAAAAAATGTAGAGATTGTCAAACCCTGGGGGCCTGATCCTTAATTCAAAAAAGAGCACAACTGTGCAAGGCAAATGGTTCTTGCATTATTGTTTGCTGGTGGAAAGTTGTATCTTTATATTCAAATTATTTCCTGAAATAAAGGTATTGCAGAGAAGTACAAATGTCTGTGAAATCTGTGCCTGATATGTACAAATATGAATGGGTGGTGATGGAAAATGCAAAACAGAATTGATTGCTCAAGCTCATGACAACTGTGATAAGGAATATCCACCATTACCACACTAAGCTTCTATCTCATCTAGGTGAATCACAGTTAAAAGGTGAGCTATAATGGATGTATTTACCTTTTTCTGAATTCCTTCTTTAGCAATAGCAGCATGTAGACTTGTGGGGCTCCAACACATTGTGCAACTCAGCTTTTACTGGAGAATATGGCATCCCTAATTCTGAATCTTTCCTTCCTAATTGCACCCAAGAATATTTGGGGACTGACTGGAAAAGAGATGAATTCTGAAAAAAATGTTACAGATTTCTTTTACCAAGAAGGGCAGTAATCCGTTAAAGCAGAATCTGCTGCAACATGAAATTCAGTGCTGAGCAAATCCATCCATGATCGTTTTTGTCCAAAAACTTGCCCCTAAACATTCTTTGTTTCTGAAAGATACCTGCAAAAGATCTCAAAAAAGTGTACACAGTGATAGAAAGGTATACTTTCAAAATGAATTTCTGATGCTGTGTATGTGAAAATAATCTTGGGAGACTGGTCTCAGAGACGCTGCCTAGGAGCAGTCAGATCAGAGACAGCATAGTTCACAGCTGGATACTGGGCAGGGCATTGGCTCAGAAGAGACCCTCCCTAATTTCTCAGGGAGTAAAGGAGACAAGGGGAGGATTGTACTTGGACTTGCAAGTTTTTGCTAATGTAGCCTTTCATACAATAGAATTAACTCATCTGGTCATGTTTCCTGTCTGATCCACCTGGTAACCTGGTAGTAAAATTTACATTGAAATAACTCACAACAGGGAATCAATAATAACATCAAGGAAAATTATGTTAAAATAAAGGAAGGGAAAATTATATTACAAATTATTTAAGTTGTGCAAAGTTTTCTACAAAAACTTTACATTCTTAGGAAATTTTCAAAAAAAGGAACTTCTTTTTACAGATTGTTCTTGTCATTATCAAAGACTTGTCAGAAATTTGCCCCACTAACAGAGACACTGAAATCTATTGGATTTTTACTGATTTGTAAATCATTGCTAAGGCTCATTCCCAGTACTTTTATCAAAGACTTGTATGTTTTTTGAACTTCTCCTTATGGACCAGGAAATGTAGAGACAATTTACAGTGAAGAATTTTGTTGAATTACAATTCCCATCACCTCCCACCAATATGCAACAGAAGGCCACAGCTTTAGTTGGCTGCCTTAGAGTACCAGACTAAGGCTAGGGATCCTTGGGTTCAACTCTCCTCATTGATAAAGCTCCTATGTGTTATTGCATCAACCACTGTTTCTCAGTATACCTAATGATGCCAATCTTATGAAGACTCAAGAAATGGACACAATGGATTCTATTAATTTCTTGCTTTGTAATTCTAAAGTTTGTTTAGGACATGTTCATAACCACTGCTTTGTTATACCCTGAAGTACGAATTCTAATAAAAAAAAATAGAGCGAGGAACAGATTTAAAAAACCAGGCACAATTGATTCTGAAATATAGGTCCTAGTACCAAAGAATCATATCCACTGCTCCTGGTGTCTCTAGCCCTGATCTGGAATCTTGATTAAAAACATTGTTAGTATTATGTCAAATGTATAAACATACAGTGATGGAGAAGCATAGAACTGCTTGATTGGACACCTTGGATAGAACCACCTACACTGAAGATTTTAGATTCTAAATCATCTGATTTCTGCAATCAGAGCTGGCCAATGCTAGCTAAGTTGAGAACTTAGAGCATGGGTGTCAAACTCGCCGTGTCACATTGCTGGAGCTGGGCTGGGTGCGGTCTCCGCATGATGCAACTGGCCCGTGAGCCGGGAGTTTAACACCTCTGAATTAGAGCATACAAAAATCTACCCAAGAACAGATAGGTGGCAGATCATTGGTTGCAGTTTAGCTACATTTAGTACTTTCATGTCTTGACCAAGCGTGCCAGCCCATATAAGTGAACCTAGCAACTGCCTAGGGAACCACATTAAGTAAGGTGCCAAAGCCCAAAAGGAGGGGGGGAAAGGAATAAAACTACATATTAGGTGAGAGCAATGGTCCATGATTTCACCTAGAGTGCCAGGTACTGGGAGCAGGTTTAACGCTGCCACTGTGCTGGACTTCAAGCTGTATTTGCCATCCTGGCAAACTCAGTACTTCTTGGGAACCAGACAATACTTTCAGCTCAGTCCATTAGGTTCAGCTGCCAGAAAGAAACTGTGCTCATCTGAAACTTGCCCTGAAATCTTTCCTATTGATTTCCACAGTGAATTCCTCTGCTCGCTGACAATTAGTGACTTTGTAAAGTTTTGTCCAGCCAGAACACCTGCAGCTATTTTGGTCTACAGCAGGTGTGGGAAATCTGCAGCCTATCATTTCTCATGCGCATAGCCCTCAAAACAGTTCAAACTGAAACCACACATTTCCACATGAACTATCTTACTCATTCGGCTTGCAAAGGAAAGACCTAAATAGGAACACTAAGTCTCTGGAGAATTTAACATACTCATTTTGCCCCTGAAATCCCCTAACTCTTTAATGTGCTGGAAAATTCACTTTCCCTTCTCATCTCAGAAGCCAAAGACAATTAAAAACCCCAAATGCCATTCCTGACAATAACAAAATGTAAAACAATGGCTAGATTTATATAGTGTGCAGCTTTATGAAGGGCTTAATCATGTTTCTTAAATCATAGTAGCTGAGGTCACTGTACAAAGCAGTAAATTACAAATGAGGCACCTGCAGTCCCTAAGTCACACTCCCCCAATTAAATATGGGATTTCAATTTCCAGAATTCCCCAGCCAATATGTCCATTGTTGAGAATTCAGGGAACTGAAATCCACATATATGGTGAATGCCCTATTTGCCTTAATGCGGTTTGGGAGACAGGATTGTGTGTGTGTATATATGTATCCCAATGATACAGTTTCCTTCCATTTTTAAGACAGGAAATATAAAAACTGTTGTGTTATTCCTAAAATAACCTTAACATATCTTGAATACTCAAATTGCACAAACTGCAATAGTGTTGCTCCTCATGGTAAAAGATTGACAGCATTTCAGTTCTTTGGGAATTGGCAGTCTTTGGTTGGGAGCATGAGTTTGTACTGCACTCTTTGGAGAAAGGGCAAGGAACACACTGGAGAAGACAATGATGCCAAATGGAAAGGCAAAGATTTTCAGTTTT
This sequence comes from Protobothrops mucrosquamatus, assembly GCF_001527695.2. NCBI lineage: Eukaryota > Metazoa > Chordata > Lepidosauria > Squamata > Viperidae > Protobothrops > Protobothrops mucrosquamatus. The sequence goes on from NW_015386388.1 coordinate 5,030,926, forward strand.
CCCAGATTTGGGAGGGTGTTTTAGTGCCAAACAGAGGAGCATCCTGATGGAGGTTGATGGATTAAGAGATTCCTAATCATCTTTGTTGCTCTTCTCTGCACTCTTTCTAGAGTTTCAACATCTTTTTGTATCATATTTTGTATTTCATTTTTGTACTGTAAAGTTTTGTATGAGATTCTGAGGTAATGCTAAAAGTATTAACAACAGAGAATAGCCCACCGACAATGTCAAACAGAAAACCTTGGTTTGGACAAGAACATGCTCTGTTCTTCATGAGGCAGTCCAACTCAAATAATTCTGTACAAAGTGATAGTCAGTAAAAAGGGATTGCAAATCAAATCCGGAATAATAAAAGCATTTACAATCATTCTAAAAACACATGGCAATCTCATTGCTCTGTAATGCTTCTTGGACATCCCAAATATTCTTTAATTTTATTTCCAGTGCTGTAGAAGACAAAAGTACACTTTCTAGAACAGTTATCATCTTCTAAATATTCAGAAGAAAAATCCATATCAACCTCTTATTATTGATTTTTGTATGCTAGAGCATAATTCCAAAGAGAATTAGGAATGGCAGGCAACTTTGGAGGCTTTTTCACCCATCCATCCATCCATCCATCCATCCATCCATTCATCATCATCATCATCATCATCATCATCATCATCATCATCATCATCATCATTATACTAGAACTGCAGTGAATCTCAGGATAAAACAGTTTCAGTGGATATTGTCTTTTCTTGTACAAGTCTTATTTCGGGGCTGGAAAAAAAATAGAAAGACTGACAGATTTTCATATCATACTGATCAAATCCTATAGCTCTATCTGCAAGCCTTGTAGAGTAGGCCTTGTAGAGTAGGCCTATACTTCCAGATTGCCACACTGCAACTTCTCTGTGTTTCTGGTAACTTGTTGATTCAGCAACTCAGTCTGCAAAGAAATGAATGGGAAACTGAGCAATCATAACACAAGAATCAAAATATTCAGCATTATTTCCCGGGAAAACTGACTCATCCAAAGAAAACTTGTTGATGAATGGTCAATATCTGTCCAGTTCTTTTCTATTAGGCTTTCATATTTTTCATGCTTTTCTGTCAGGCCTTGGTGAGGTCCATGCTAGAACTGGCCATTATTTTTATAATGATTTATCCACATATTTAATTTTAGAGACCTCTCATTTCCAGTAATAGAAAAGTTATCAAGGTATCAGTGCCAATGCCAGCTGAGAATATTTTTCAAATTTGCAAGGTTTAGTTTTTTTCAAAATAATAATAAACCCTTTATTATCAAAGTATAATATGTATACAGTGAAATTTCCTGAGCCTCTCTCTGTGCAACCCCCTCACCACAAACTGACGGTGACTACAAACCCCCAACTTATTTCACCCTGTGAACTAATTGCACATCACGCCGGCCTCACAACTCTGTCATGCATAAAGTTATAAAGTTATGTCCCATTCAGAAGCCTGACAGCCCATGGATAAAAGCTGTTCTTCAGCCTGTTGGTACGGCTGGCTATGTTTCTGTATCTCCTACCCGATGGTAAGAGAGTAAAAAGGTACCAACCAGGGTGTGAGTCATCCCTGAGAATTTTCCTCACTCTGCCAAGGCAACGGGCCCTGGCGATGTCATCCAGTGGAGTCAGGGAACAGCCCACGATGTCTTGTGCCATGCTCACCCCCCTCTGCAATACCTTCCTGTCCGCGGCTGTCAGGCCAGCATACCAAACCACAATACAATATGTGAGAACACTTTCAATAGTAAACCGGTAGAAGAAAGTCATGAGTCGTCGTTCTATCCTGTTCTTCCGCAAAACCCTGAGGAAGTGGAGTCTCTGTTGGGCCTTTCTGGCCACCTGGGCTGTATTAGTTTTCTAGTGCCCTCCACATATTCTTGAAGGACAAGTCTTAGAATTCACAAACAGACATCAAATTAAGGAATGTTGTTTTAAAGTGATATTGTGCAATATCTCTGATCCCAGAGGCAATGTGACTATCATAACAAGTAATCTATTTACCCATCTCCTTTTAAGGTGGAATAAGTTAATTGTTTCCAAGAATTGAATAATAGAGGTATCTGTTAAGTAGAAAGTTAATTTTAAGAATGATTTTGATAAAATTGTTATGGTGTTAAAAATGTGAAATATAGGGAATGCTGGGAACAGAATACTAAGAAAAGCGGGATAATCAAAAATAAATATTTTCCCCTACATATACAGGAATGGGAAAACATGTAAATTTCTGACTATTTCAGCACAATAAATCAGAGCCATTGGCAGTGAGAGATCAGAAAATTCAAGGTTGTGATCAAGACTGCACTACCACTGCTTTGACTTTTTTTTACTCCCTCACCCCACAATAAATGCTCCTGCCTCTTTTCCCATTTTAGCAACATGTTTCTTCAGGAACTCTGCTTGTGGGACCTCCTTACTTTCTTGTAGATCTTTAATTGAACTTGCTCCTCAGTTAGTTGTTCTGAATAATTTTTGCTTTGAAACACAAATGGGCAACAAAATATCTCTGAGATATTTTTGAAGAGATTAAAGAATATTTTTTTAAAAAATCTGTGAAGATTTATAAAATTGGCTTGTTTGACCATATTTAAAAGAAGAAAATAGTTAAATCTGGTTGCCCTTATCAGACATTTAGTAATAGCATTTAGTACATATTTATATTTACTGGCAAAGATTGATTGGCATAGCACGTGGGCCTTTTTTTCCCCTTATCTAAGAGATGAGCTATGGGAAGAAGGAAAAGTATGTTTTATTTTGAGACAGTGATAAGCTTTTAAAATTGTTTTTACCTGTTGGAATGAAGGAGGAAGATATTATTTTCTCCTTTGATTTTCCTTTTTTTCTGTTTCACACACTTCTTTCTTTTTAGTATTCTATTGTATTTAGTATTCTATTGTCTCTTATTCTCCTCATTTATAATTCTTAATAAAATTATTTGGGGGGAAAGAAAATTGAGACCTACTAGCTCTTGAAATTCTCAGAGGTCAGCCTAGTATTGTCAGCCTGCAGGATTAGACTTGTATTATCCATGCTGGCTGAAAGAATTTGAGAGGAAGACAGGAGACAGTGGTTTGAACTTTTTATGTATTAATTCCTCATCATCAAATTTGCATCTAATAGGGTTGAGTTTTGTAGGACCTCTTTTGAGCATATGGAGATTACCTACCTCTCCCTATAACCCAAAATAAATGTGGATTGAGTGTGAATCTCTGTCTATCATAGAGTACATTTGAAAGAGATCTAGTTTCAGTTGGAGATAGTTCAGATTTTTTTAAGAAAAATGTCTAACTGGTTCAGTATCAGTACATAATTTGCAACTGGGCCACATGAGCATCAGGTGCTGGTCCTCGCAGCCCCACTTGTACTTGCAGCACCCCAAAGGCTTCTTTCTTGCATGAGTGGAGCTGCGTGTTCATTCACCACATATGACTGTTCTCCAGTGAAGAAAACCATCCTACCTAGGAAAAAAAATAATGGTGCCCTTTTATTTCCTTATATTGTGTATGACTTCATGTTCACAACAATCACAGCTGGGTAGAAAAGCTATATGAATGTGTCACAAACACTGTACTCGTATTAGTACATTGCCTTTATGTAATCTTACTTCACATGCAAAGTGTTTCCCATCTCACCACACTCATTCTTCCGAACAACAGCCTGTAAAGTAAGTGAATCAAACTTGAAAAATGAAGATGTCTCTGTCTTCATGTCTAACCTTGGCTAGTGTGACGGGAATTGTATTTGTTGTCAGACATCCTTTACTTCCTCATATTTCCTACAGGTGTGATTTAGATTGAAAGCTTTTAAGAAATGAGTCTACCTTTTCTGCATAAGTTCACCTGCAATTGAATTACCTAATTGTATCACAATTTGGAACTTATTTTAGTGTAATAAAATCTGACCAATGTGTACCTCCCAAAACGGATTTTAAAAAATCGAAAAAAATTGACAGTTCAGAATACAATAGTCAGGTCCTTAACTGGAGTGTCTCATTAAACACATTATGCCTATGTGAAATAATCTGCATTGGTTATCAGCCTGCTACCAAGTAAAGTTCAAGGAGATGGCAGTCATATACAAAGAAATAATGATCTCAAGTTCAGGTTATCTTTAACACCATATTCAGCTGTATCAACCTTCTAGGTAGTTGCCTCAGCTGGGTGGTGCATCCAGCTGACGTTGGTTTATCTCAGAAAACTAAACAGGTTTGGCTCTTGTTAATGTTTTGATGGAAGAATATCAGCATATAAGGCTGTACATTGGACTGGGAATAGAAATTCCAAAAAAAGATAATACCCATGAAATTACTAGGAACCTAGGTATGAAATGGCCATGAAATCACCAGGATTTCAAGAACTTACAGTACCTTTCAGGTAGTGTTATGATCAATGCCATAGCCTGCACTTGATAATGTCAAAAAGCTGGCACTCTCTGTAGAGAAAACCTCTTGTAAAATATGTAACCTCCTTTCTTTTATTCTGAAATATTATGTTCTCTGTTGATGGCTCATAATCAATCCATTTGAATATAAAATGATTGTGATGAAAAACAATGTGTGAATATTTTCACAATATATACAAACTCAATATGATATAAATGTGAGCATTTCTCAATTTCAGGATGTAATTTACACACACAGAGAGACACACAAAAACTTGCATACAAATATGTTTTGGAGAAAAAAATTACTCAATACTGTATTATAGTAGGAGAAAATGCTTAAAGAAAAACGTATGTCAGCCAAAGAGGGAACAAATATGCATAGTTTGGAAGGAAATGATCTTAGAATGCAAAAACCATTTTTGCAGACATCTAAAATGAAATGCAAATTTCCAAATATACCTTGTTCCTAAGATCTTCAGTGGTTCTAAAACACTGAGAAGCAATAAAAAGAAGGTAGACTTTTTTCATTTTCAATGAATCTTGGCTAGCAACCTGTAGGATGCTAGGACCCAGAGCCATCTAAGCCCAAGAATTCAGACCCAAAGCCAAACCCATTTGCACCCAATGATAACATAAATATGACCTCGCAATCTCTCTTCATCTCATTCACAACCCATACCTGATGCAACTTAAAGTCATCTTTAGCTGGTCTATATCTGGTTTAGACTATTATTTTCCCTTTAAAAAAATTAAAATCATTGCTGTTTTAGCTGTAGTCTTCCATGGTCTAGTAACCATTGGACTAATGTCACAAATGAATCCCAGAAAATGAGATTCTCTTGGGACCTATTGGTCAATTCCCTGACCTATTGGTCAGCACCAGTGGCTTAATAGCATCAACTTAGGCACCTGGGTACTGGATTCAGGACCATGCTGCTTTGAAATCAATAGGAGAGTCCAGTACTTCCAAGTCAAGCTTCCATTCTGCATTTGCCAAGTTTCTGAGCTAATTCCCAACTTGGAGACCTGAATCAGTTTGAAAAACTGATCACCAGAAATTATGGTGCAGAAGTATCTGCAAGGTATGGTTTAAAAAGTCAGAATGGTGGCTATGATAATACATTCAAAGATCCTTTAAAAATGTATATCACATGCATCACTACTACTACAGGGCATTGCATGCCAAAACAACTAAACAGAGATAATTTTTCCCACATGCCATCATTCTGCTGAATACCTAATCCTCATAGTTCTGTCTTATTTTAAGTATATTTAACCATGTTGTATGACTGTAGTATTATTGTTATCTTTTTCACCTTCTCTGCTATCTTCTCTTATTGTGATTATTATTATTACTCTGTTGATTTGCATGTATATTGAAAGTTTCTGCACTAGAGACCAATTCCTTGTGTGTCTAATCACACTTGGCCAAATAAAACATTCTATTCTATTCTGTTCTGTTCTGCTCTGCTCTGCTCTGCTCTGCTCTGCTCTGCTCTGCTCTGCTCTGCTCTGTTCTGGTCTGTTCTGTTCTGTTCTGTTATACTTCTATTCTACTTCTATGTACAATATACATAAAAAGGCAGAATTTCAATCACACTGGCACAACCACTATCTTGACTTTGTTGACCATACATTGCAAACATCCCTCTTGTTGTAAGAGTTTGCATGGTTAAGCAGAAGAGCTCTCTCTCTCTCTCTTCAGTTTCATGGATCAGCTCTTCCCATGTCTTTCAATTGTTGTTAGAACTAATTTGGATAGAGAGTTAGTGCTAATCTGGAATAGCACTAAATTTATGTTCAAAAGTAGTCCAACATCAGTTATTATAGTGGTCTAATCCTCTGTCAGAACATATGTCTTCTCCAGCTACACCCCAATGTAAGAAGAGATATTAGTAGACATTTTCCTATCGACTACTGAAGTTTGATGGGAAGGGAGAAAAACAAAGTCAGGAGAATCCCTGTTCTGTACACTACAAATAAGGGCACCATATTTGCCAGCATTGCTCCTGGGACATCACAGAGATCACAAATGGCAGCAATAATTATTTCTTAGTGTAGTTTCCCATTGCCATTAGGACTAGTGGTTTAAAAATATCTATGGGACTTATGAGAAGTAAACAACTAATTTCAGTATAAATCTAATGCAGAAATTTTGCCCTTCACTTTGTAGCGCACTAACTTTCTGCTTAAAAATAAAAGAATCTGGAAAATTAAATTAACTATGAATGAAGCCCTACTTGAAAATTTAAAAAAAAGAATTCATGAGCATCAGATTATATAGTACCACCAAGTTAGGGATCCAAGAACTACATAAGCGCAACAACTCTAACGTATGAAAGGAGATTCATGATTCAAGGTGCCCACAATCAACTCACAGCAACTGGTTCTTGATCTGAGTCATCCTTCACTATGCGTTATTCATTCTCCTGTATTGGTACATCAAAAGCTCCTAGCAAGCTTTTCAGTTTTGTCTAGTATCATAAACTCATTGATCTGAATTTGGCAATATATAGTTTTGCATATGTCTTTCTGCACCGGAATGTATACAGTACACATTTTAACATGGGAACCAAGACCAACCCATATCCTACTAAAATGTTGGCAGGCTCCAGGCAAGTTTGCTCTATAAGTTCCCTGAAGTGCTTGACATTTCAGCCTTGCTTAAATTACATTCCAAAATTTCCTTCTTGTTTTGTACCTCTCTGTCTTCAACGTAAACTGGGCAAGGTAATAATCCACAAGGGCTAGTGGACTAGTAGAAATTTTATTGTTACAGAATATATTAGTAGAAACATTCACGTCTGATAGGGTTTCTCCATAGTTTCCCACCCCTGCTTTATATTAGAGTAAATGGAAGCAGTTGAGTTTCTTGCTCAGCCTCTCCTCTCTTTCGGGCTAAGCTGATACTTATCCTTGCATTCCTTCTTCAGGGTTCTCTCCATATTCCCCAACAATACCATATGATCCTATAACACAACTGGATTCTTAGTACTTATGTGCCTGGATAGTGAATCTAGAGTCCCACCAAATTAGACACCTTCTTCATGTGCATTGGAAGAAAATGCCACTATGCTTCACTTACAATCAGTTTCTGGATCTTATTATTGCTGGCTTGGTACATATTAATAAGAAGAAAATAACTCTTGATATCAATCAAGCATGGTTATATATAAAACATATAACCTAGAGCATTCCCAAAAGGATTATAGTGATGGCAAACCTTTTAGAGACCGAGTGCCCAAACTGCAACCCAAAACCCATTTATGTATCGTCAGGTGCCAGGTGGGTATGGCCCATTGGGTGGGTGTGGCCCACTGGGTGGGCATGGCTTCGGTGGTAACGGCAGATTGGGTGGGATTAAAAAGTTCAATCAATAAATTCCAACTTTGCGAGGTCTTTTTTTTCCCCGCAAGAAGTTGAAATTGATTGATTGATTGATTGATTAAACCTTTTTTTTTTTTTGCACATGGCAGCAGAAGCCTAAAGCGAAAAGGTTTTATAAAACCCAGCTGAAGGCCTAGAACTGGGGTGACGGCACGCGTGCCCATAGAGAGGGCTCTGCGTGCCACCTGTGGCATGCGTGCCATAGGTTCGCCACCACGGGATTATGCTATGTATCTGTCTGTTGAGGATGGAACTAAAAATAAGGACATTCTTCCATCTTTCCATGCAGAGGCTTTTTATTATGCAATCAAACCTTGTATTTTTTCCTGCTTTTTAAAATGATAACATATTCTTATTTTAGAATCATGACTTTCTTTTCTACTACTCTGTAGTTTCCTCATCCATTTTTTCCATCCCTGCAAGCATTATGAAGCAGACTTCCCACCTAGTAGCCTTACTGCAGGCTAAAGACAATGGGAGTTTTAATTTAAGATATCTGGAAGGTGCTTGCTGCTTCATCTGGCAAACAGAGGTCCTGTTTGTGGCTCTATGGTCTTGAGAGGTACAGTTTCTGACTTTTACTCATTTTCTATCACACAAACACAGCCAAAAAGTTAAAATAATGCCAACAGGCTATCTGATCTCAGGGAAAAATGATCAGCAGCAACTCCAAACGTGTATCAAGGGCTCCCTCGTCTGGTGTCAGATAATAGAAGGATTTCATAACCTTGAATGTCTGCTATGAGCAGAAATAGAGATACAAGACTATATTTTTTTAAAATCACCCAGGATTAAATGGGTATAGCTGTACCAGATTGCAATTGCAGACAAGAGGTATAAACAACCAGATTGCAATTGCAGACAAGAGGTATAAACAATTTTCTTTAAAATTTTTGATATATACCACCTGTTGTTGTCTTTGCTCTGTGATTTTATAAAATTATTTCAGTATGACATCATCCTAAAAAACAAAAACATCTAAAAAAATGTATATGTAAAAGCCATAGCACAAAAGTCATGAATTACTTGAAGAAGATGCTAGTTTTACTTGTCATCTTCATTGAAGTCAAGGAAAAGGTACTATCTTTAGACCCACAAAGTTTCTGTCAGCCTACATGGGTAACATTAAACCAGATGGCCTAATGGCTTGATTACGTTTAAGGCTGTTTTCTGTGTTTGAATTTACAGACTGCAAAAATATGAGACAAAATATCCTTTCCACAATGGAACAGAAATGTTATATACCATCACCAGTCTGTTTCTTCTCTACTGTGCTCAGTGCAGTTGGGATGTGGAGAAACATGTTGTGTCCCAGGCCATATGACCAACTATTTTTCTGAAGGCAATGAGGATCTAGCATTCCCGACACACACACAAACATAAACACACATATCTAAAATACATATTCCATATTCCATAGCAGTCCTGCTGGCTCTGTTGTGTGAAGGCAGAAAGATTTAGAGAAGAGCTATCTGACATTACTTTGGGGATCCCAGGAGAAATCTAGAATCTAATACAGTAACTGAATCAAAGCTGTGGTCAGTTGAAATAATTTCCTCAGAAAGCAGGGACTGGGAGATAATAGGACAGTTTTTAAGAAACAGCCATATGCCATTTGGCTACTTCTGCTAACTTGCCACATTCAAGTGCCAGAAGACAGTGTCTCTCACTTGCAAGTCCAGTTGGTCTTTATATATATATATAGAGAGAGAGAATGGGGAAGGCACATTCTTTAATTCTTTGCTTCAGGAGGCAAAATACCTTGGGCTACCCCTCATATGAAAGCAAACACTATTTGCAGATTAACAAGCTAAGCGTAGCATAATAGGTACTTGAGAAACCTCTCATCTATGTCGATTGCCTGAAACTACAGAACCAGGGAGTGAGATTTTTCTGGAAGGCACAGTGTGAAACCAGCTGGTTACTCTCAGTTTGGTCTCAAATTGTCCAACTTTGGTATATAATAATTCATATTTCATTAAAAATAATATTAACACAAGGAACTCTATTTACTGTCGCATCTGCTCATATCGATAAAGGAATATGATATCATTTGCATTGTGCAAAGACTGGAAATACGATTTTTTAAAAAACATGTTTCCCATGTGGTTGCAGAGTTCATGCTATTATTATTATTATTACCCGTATTTTGCATTTTGCTCACTTAGAGTGAAGCTCTCGATGTCTGATGCAAAAAGGAGTTTTACTTATTACCCATTTTGTTGTAGAGCTGACAGTGATTAGGAATCAGAGAGAGTGACTGATCAAAGATTACCCAGGTGGTTTCTATGATTAAAGTAGAATTAGAAGTTGTAATGGGCAAGAAAAAATGAATTTGTGACTTATGGTTTTGATGATTAGGGTAGATTATAAAAAAAATTATGTGGTGTAACTTTAGAGAAAGGTTAAAATATGCTAGTACTTGAAGAATATCAGAAGGTTCTCCTTTGTAGTTTTTCTTTCTTTTCTATTTTTTTTTTTAACTTTTGGCCCTCTTTCTAGCATCTTTTACTTTTTCTTTGATTTCTTTTTTTTTCTTCCTTACTTTCTATCAGTGGAAGAGTCACTACAAGGACAACAGTCAGATAAAAGAAATCTGAATCCAGAGCAGAATTGTATCCTGAGGAAGCAACTTGGCAAGACCTTCCCTTGTTCTCTTGTATATATATAGTCAGGGAGAGGGCAGGCACTTTCAAATTTTTAAGATTCTATTACCATAAACTTATAATAAAGGTATCACTAACATTCATTTGGTTTCCTAATCTAGTCTAATTTGAAGGGCTAAAATCACCTGGGTCTTTCTGTTCCTAATCCAGAAATTTAACCACTATATCACAATGGCTCTCAGTCTCTGGAAATATAAAACTTAATTATTTATATTCTTAACTCTGACTGCTTTACAAAGTTAATTCTAAACTCTCTTTCCACCTTTTGTTGTTTGCTTTGCTTTAATTACCGGAAAAAGTTTTTGTACCGCATGGGAATGCAAACCAAAGCATATGTGCGATTCCAGTTCTTACCCAGAGATGGTGCCAGACTTCTGCTTCAAAGGCAAAAGAGGCTGGCCCACATTGCTGGCAAAATGAGGAACCACATGATCAATACATAAGCTTAAAATGACATATAGAAAATAGAAAGATTTCTAACAGGAGTGTGCAGAAACCACAATGTCTGCTTCAAGAACCAGGCGTGGAGTTATATCAGTAACCCAGTCAGCGCTGATTGGGACCAGGCTAATAAATCAGATTATACACAGTATTTATTACAGTCATAGAGAGGCATAAAGGTCAATTATAGCTTACTACCCAGTTTGAGAAGCTTGTCTGCTTCTGTCAATATTATGGCCTTCCTTTTGTGACTCTTACTTTTTACCAGGTCGAGGTGAAAAGCTTCACATTGAAAGAAATAAGTGAGGCAAATGTAAAAAAAAAATCAGAATAACGTCCAAATTAGCCTCTTTTAATGGTTGACAGGGCCGTTTTGTTATGTTCCATTTTATTTTGCAACCAAGAATGCCTCGGTAAAAAGGAATATCTGTGGAAAATTTCAGACTGATACTTGAAGCCTTTTATGAAAAAGACTCATAAAGAAAGCTGATGCCCCTTCTTAAAAGCAGTAAAGTTGATAGGAACAGAAATATAAAAGATTAACTTATTTTTCTCCTCAAAATCAACAGTGGTACTTCTGACCATAATGAAATAAACTGATAAAACCACAAATTTATCTCCCAAGATCAGTGCGCCTTCCTGAAGATACTATGATTGGGGCAACTAATGGTGCTCACATCAAAATAGTCTGTCAATTACTACGGATTATACAGATTCATTTATATCCCTCACCACACAATCATGTTTGATATAAATAATGACATACACACACACCTAGTTGTTTTTTAGTGAAGCATCCATATAATAATAAAAATAATAAAAATAAAAATTGGAAGGTAACTTGGAGGTCATCTAGTTCAACCCCCTGCTCAGGCAGGAAATCCTATACCATTTCAGACAAATGGCTGTCCAGTCTCTTCTTAAAAACTTCCAGTGTTGGAGCATTCACAACTTCTGGAGGCAGGTTGTTCCACTGATTAATTGTTCTAACTGTCAGGAAATTTCTCCTTAGTTCTAGGTTGCTTCTCTCTTTGGTTAGTTTCCATCCGTTGCTTCTTGTCCCGAATAGCTTGACTCCCTCTTCTTTGTGGCAGCCCCTGAGATATTGGAACACTGCTATCATGTCCCCCATCATCCTTCTCTTCATTAAACTAGACATACCCAATTCCAGCAACCATTCCTTATATGTTTTAGCCTCCAGTCCCCTGATCATCTTTGTTGCTCTTCTCTGTACTCTTTCTAGAGTCTCAACGTCTTTTTTACAATGTAGTGACCAAAACTGGATGCAGTATGCCAAAGACGAGGGAGTCAAGTTATTCTCCAAAGCGCCTGAAGGCAGGACAAGAAGTAACAGATGGAAACTAATCAAGGAGAGAAGCAACCTAGAACTAAGGAGAAATTTCCTGACAGTTAGAACAATTAACTAGTGGAACAACCTGTCCCCAGAAGCTGTGAATGCTCCAACACTGGAAGTTTTTAAGAAGAGACTGGACAGCCATTTATCTGAAAGGGTTTCCTGCCTGAGCAGGGGGTTGGACTAGATGACCTCCAAGGTACCTTCCAACTTTATTACTTTTATTAATTATTATAACCAAAGAGAGAAGCAACCTAGAACTAAGTGTGGCCTTACCAAGGCATTGTAAAATGGTATTAACTTTTCATGTGATCTTGATTCTATTCCCTCTGTTAATGCAGCCTAGCACTGTGTTGGCTTTTTTGGCAGCTGCAGCACACTGCTGGCTCATATCTAAATGATTGTCCACTAGGACTCTGAGATCCCTCTCACAGTTGCTACTACTGAGCAATGTACCATCTATACTATAACTGTACATTTGTTTTTTCTTGCCTAAATGTAGGACCTTACTTTTTTCACCATTGAATTTCATTTTGTTAGATAGTGCCCAATGTTCAAGTCTGTCCAGGTCCTCCTGTATCTTAAGCCTGTCTTCTGGAGTGTTGGCTATTCCTGCCACCTTGGTGTCGTCTGCAATATTTCTACTCTCTGCACTATGCCAACCTGTCACAGAAACAGATCCGTCAAAAGTTGCACAAGCAGGACAAAAATTATGCACTGAGAAAAAATAAATTAGGGGATTAACTGCATAGTACAAATTCATGCATGCATGCAAGACCATCTTAATTCTGATTTCTTTAAAAGAGATGTCAAACGGGAAACTAAAATAGAGAACAAGTTAGTTATTCAAGATAACCCTAGGGAAAATATTTATGTTTAACAGAACCGTGTTCTGTGAAGTATATGAATTGGCCATTTAACTGAATATCACTAGTAGTAAAATGAAAACATTTGGTTCTATGTTTATTTACTATCTCTTTAGCTCTGTAATGTATAATATTTTGCTGACCGAAGCATAGAGGTAATACTGCCATTATAAGATTGTAAGATTATGGCATTTGGTTTAGATAGAGCACAAATTAAAGATTAAAGGTGAATGATTAGTTAAGAATTATGACAAAGGTAGGCTACAAAATGGAAATATTTCAGTACAAACTTTGTATGATGATTTATGAGGTCAGAAAGGAATAGCTTTTCAACTAAGTCCCAATGCAAGAAGTTTAAAATACATAGCACTTTGTCCTGATCTGGAACTCCTGAGATATAATTCTTGGACTGACAATTATTTATTCACAACAATTCTTGCAATAAGAAAAAGAAAAAGAGATGGCTAAACCTAACTACTGAAAAGCCAACTGTAATTAACAAAATGGTTTAGTTTTAACCCAAGGACTTAAAGAACATGGTTTATGACACATCTGCAGTGCCATCATAATATCAGCACATCTACAGAGCATTTGATTTTTAATTGCAACTCCAAGTTGAATTCTGATTTATGGTATGGGTTAGTAGCTTGTTTATTAAACAAGCCAAGTGTCATGTTATATCCAAACCTACAGAAAAGGAAAAAAAACCTGGAGAGTAATTTTCAGCTGTCCTTTCTTGCTTTGTCTATCCCCTCTCTTTTTCTTTTCTTGGCTGAGCAGTTGTTGTAAGGATACATAGAATAATTGAACACATGCAATGACTCTGTGCAATGTTCATGGGCATGGAGGAAGAAATAGAATGAGAAAAGTCTCTGGATTTTTCTCTCCTGAACTAACAAGAATAGAGAAATGCTTGTGGTTGGTTGAGTAATGCCTCCATCTCTCCTTTGATGAGTACATCATCAAGCAGTAACTTGCTAGTGGGAAAGGTTCATCTTTATATATTAGAACGATACCAGAGACAAAACTTCTATGCTCCTTTATATCACATTCACATAACCATTTTTAATATGGAGCTGTTTGTAACTGTACTTGCAAGTTTTTGAAGTTTGTTGTTTGTTTTATTTATGTCTATATTATATTTCATAATCTGCTTGTGGTCAGTTTCTAAAATATGCCAGGTCACAAGGATCCTAATCTTAGCCTATACATTCCCTTTGAGTGACCATTAGTTATGCATGGATTTTTTCTCCCATTCCATTTTCAAAGGTGGCCAGTTCTACTATACCAGGGGTTCCCAACTTTGGCAATTTTAAGACCTGTGGACTTCAACTCCCAGAATTCCCCAACCAGCATAGCTGGCTGGGGAATTCTGGGAGTTGAAGTCCACAGGTCTTAAAGTTGTCAAGATTGGGAATCTCTGTACTATACCCAGCTTAATAGTACAGATAGTTTTGCAATGGATTGCTTCCATGACTCTTTTCTTCACCAATGTTCATTGATCTGACAACCTCAGGTGGTGCATGAAAACAGAATAACAGAATAACAGAGATGGAAGGGACTTTGGAGGTCTTCTAGCCCAACCCCCTGCTTAAGCAGGAAATCTTATACCATTTGAGACAAATTGTTGCCCAATCTCTTCTTAAAAACTTCCAGTGTTGGAGTATTCACAACTTCTGGAGGCAAGTTGTTCCACTGATTAATTGTTATATCAGGAAATTTCTCCTTAGTTCTAGGTTGGTTCTCTCCTTGATTAGTTTCCATCCATTGCTTCTTATCCTGCCTTCAGGTGCTTTGGAGAATAGGTTGACCCCCCTCTTCTTTATGGCAGCCCCTTAGACAAAGTGTTCTTGTTCTTAAACAAGAACATTTGGCCTTCAAAAATGAAGTCAATTAGGAACAGAAATGAATTAATCTTAAAGCAAACCATGTTAAAAGTGAAAAGAAAATTGGTTCAGTTTCCTTTGGGAAGGCCTTATTTTGCAGACAGAAGATTCAAGTTTTGCAGGCATATTGGTGTTCATTCTCAAAGGACAATAAATATGTCACTTATGAAGCCACAATGTATACATAAAGTTGCCTTATATGGAGTCATATCACTAGTATACCTGAATTTGTCTTGCCTCATCTGGTAGTCTCCAAATATGCACAAAAATTCCTAGAAATTCCAGCCAGGAATTAAAACATATTTAAGGGGAAGGTTGAAAAAAAGCTGAACTAAACCTATTTAGCACTGTCTACTAAGACATGCAACAACTTTCTAGTCTAGCTATCAGATATCATCTGGGTTCCTTCCTATTAAACTATAATATGGACTGGGGCTTTTTGGCTCTGACTTAGCATTCGTATTAACATGATAAACTGCATTCTCTTAGTTAACTGAAAAATCACATTCACTGTTGTAATATAGAATGGCTCAGTTCATACATGAGTGAGACTGCACTACAGTCTCATGCCATTTTTACCTGGAACAAAGAAAAAAGAAAATTACACTGACAAAATCTGTGATCTTTCTGGGAAGAAGTACGGTTTTGTTAAAGTGCTGGATTTCTCAGTGTCTGAGTTCAAACCTCGGGTGGGATAATCATAATTTGCTATCAAGTTGTTATTACTTGTATTTAAACATTGTGCTGTATTACCTATGGCAGTGGTGGCGAACCTCTGGCACGCATGCCAGAAGTGGCACTCAGAGCCCTCTCTGTGGGCACGTGCGCCATGCTCCGGAGATGGTAACCGTCCCTCTTCAACCAGCTGTTTGCTAACTCGCCAAGGTCCCACATGGCTGGATGCATCCCAGCACCCATGCGCTCGCTGGCCTCTGTGTGCAGGGGCTGATGGTGTCAGACAGCCATCGCCCCAGCCCCTGCCTCACTTTGCCCTGTGACAATGGAACCCCCGCCCTGCCTCACCTTGCCTCACCCCACAGGACGAGCCTCCTGCCCACCGCCCCACCTGCCAGAGACCCCCTGGATTTCCCCCAACCCTGCCCGGCCCCCACAGATGTCCCTCCCCATGAGCAACATCAAGGTGATCATGCCCACTCACACCCACCCAATCTGCCATGACTACCACAGCCACGCCCACCCAGTGGACCATGCCTACCTGGCACCCAGCGATAAATAAGTGGGTTTTGGGTTGCAGTTTGGGCACTTGGTCTCTAAAAGGTTTGCCATCACTGACCTATGGTCTACTGATCACAATGCCTGGCTGAGTTCACATAATAAGTTAAGCCTCAGCAAGCCAACCACATCATCTCTTAGTGACATAACTGAACCAGATAGTGGACTGGATGGTGTTTTTATTCAGCTTGAGCCTTGGAATATTTTAAATAAATATGTTTTCCTATCAAAAATCCCCTCTCTGTGAAAATGTTCTTTCTTATGGGAACTGTTCCTTGCAATAAATGAGGGATAAGTGTATTTATGTTTGGATATATGCCCAAAACCAATAGTATGAAAGGATTTACCACCTGCCATGAAAAAGATTAGATCTCATCCCTCTGAATCATAGCTCATACCTATGTCAGAAAGGAACAGGTAATTTTTCTCACTCATTTTGTTTGTCTCAGCCTTCTTGCTCTAGCGTTCACCAAGCCCCAGATCAAGCTTGTTGAAACTTGAAAAAAAATTAATTACAGGACAGGCGTGGATGTCAAGGCTTCTGCATTCCTTCCCACTGAGCCGCACCCATGTCAAGTTGTTCTCTTAAAAATTCAGTGATTAGTCAACAAGCTGTGTGGTAGCTTTCCACTCCTTTGAGAGAACACCGTCTTTGCGGATGAAAATATGCCAGCTCTGTTATCCCATGATCCTCTATGCCTCATGGAAGAGCAGTCTGTGCCTTGTACCTGGGCTCTCCACAATAGTTTCCAAGTAGTCTTTATGGGCAAGCAAACATATTGGGAGTCTTTCCTCACTCAACAACTACTCCATGTGTGTAACAACAATACTTTGAAGGAAAAGAATCTAAGTAGAAACAAATTTTAAATGCTGCTCTCAAGATAAAAACCAGCAATAGTCAGCTCCAAAGAGTAAGTTACATGATAGCACAATCAAGAGGTAACTTTCAGTTCAGAGATGGGCAAGAAGGGATCTCCAAAAACTGCTGAACTGTAAAACTTGGTATTCCTCACAGTTAGCCATACTGTTAAGATTTCTGGGAGTAATCATCCCACAATCTCTGAATGGCACCAGGTGTTCCATCCCAGATGTAATTCCCAGGAGACTGAGAAAAATTCAGACCTCCAGACTGGATCAAAGAGGCTTTCTTAGCTCTGAGCCACTTTGCTCTGAGTGACTGACATGCACTCAGTCGCATTCAGTTCAAGAGACTCATCAACCATTGCCTGTTCTCATGCAGAAACCCTCAAATAGAATAAAAGGGTGGGTAAGGGAGAAAATTATAGGGCAATGAGCTTGATATTTATTCTCTGAAGATTTGTGAGGGCTAGAAGAACAAAGGTTACCCAGAAAGAATCAGTGGTTTCTGCAAAATAAATCACTGATCTTTTGAAGTTCTTTGAAAATATTTTATAAAGGCTTGGCTTTATGTACCTTGAATTCCAAAATTTACTGAGCTCATTTCAATCATTCTGTCTTTAAATAACCCTATTTTTTCTCCTGACAGGAAAAGAACAGATATTAATTCCTTTTCCTTTTCCCTTCATAAATGATTTAAAAAAATCCTTCCTTCCACTATGTCTGTACCTGTCAATGCCTCCTTAAAGAAGACACCATTTTTTCCAGATCTTACATGGCAGCTGTTCAGTTCCACCACAATATTTATTTGAATTTAAAAAAAAAGACAACTGAGCAAGTATAAAAGCCCCATCCAAAACACCTTTTCAATTTTGGGCTGAACTAGCTCCACATCCTTTCAAACATCCCCACTTGGTGATAACAACCCATAACTATGGATGTATTGACATAATACTCTGAACACCCAAATTGCCTTGCCAGATGTTACTCCTCTTTTGTAGAGGTGTAAGGCTTGGATTACCATGAATCAAAGGCACTATTGAACACATAGATACAAGCTACACAGAAGTGAATCTGTCAGTTACGTATAATTTTTCATGTTTTCTACTCTATAGTAAACCTAAGACAAAGCTGAAAAATAGGTTGCAGTCCGTATTTTCTGGTACTTTAGTCTCAATAATTCTGCTACCTGATGGGAGATGCAGTTCAGCAATATCTGATAGGCCACAAATTTCTCAGCCCTGTGCTGAGATGATCTATTGATTAACTGCAGAGAAGATCAAATGCCCTCAAAGTTCAACCCTGGTGCCATGTAGCTGGGAGATACCCCATACTATTTAAATAACATAGAAAAGACGCAAACAAAGAACCTGCTAAGAAAATAGAATTAAGCACAGACCAGCATTATTCAACTAACCATTATTTTGCCTCAAAATAGACATGATTTGAAAAAGGGAGATTTAAAAGGGATGGCAGCAACCCTGAGAAATGTCTTCATTTCTTCTTTGTCTTTAAAATAATGGAGCTGAATGTCATGCACAGGGATGTAGAAGATCTCCCCAGCGTCTTCTGACGTTTACTATATGACTCTTCTCAGGTAGCCGCATTTTGATCCATGCAAATCATATACATACAGATCCTACAGTTTCTTTGTCCTAGTACATAAATCCATTACTAGATGTGGGTATTTAAAGTATAGATTACTGAGGTTCAATACCTATCTATTTGCAGGAGGAGAGGATTCAATGGTGGCTTGTGTGCCAGGCAAAAAGATAAAGATTTTAGAAAACTGAAGCCCCTTTATAATGATTATCAAGAACTTCATTGCCCTACTTTATATTCTGCATGATAGCAATGTTCCAATATCTCAGGGGCTGCCATAAAGAAGAGGGAGTCAAGCTATTTTCCAAAGCGCCTGGAGGCAGGACAAGAAGCAACGGGTGGAAACTAATCAAGGAGAGAAGCAACCTAGAACTAAGGAGAAACTTCCTGACAGTGAGAACAATTAACCAGTGGAACAACCTGCCTCCAGAAGCGGTGAATGCTCCAACACT
>NW_015386388.1:5050170-5074948 GCF_001527695.2 Protobothrops mucrosquamatus
TGTGCTGGGACTATGCCTTCCCAAGTTGTATAAGTGTGGGGAAACTAATCTAAGCATTCTGAGTCATTCCTGGAATACGTAATCAGGGGGAAACCTGATGAGAAATCAAACAGGGCAGTTTGGCTGGAGAGTTGCAGAAGCAATGAAATCAATATTTTTTTTTGCAAACCATAATGTGCAGAGATCCAAGTTCTCCATGTTCTTGCTACATTTCTGCTCTAAGCTCCATTAGGACCGGCATCAGGCTAAATCAATATTTGCCATCCTTGATAGATAGCCTGGAACCAGGGGCATTACTGGTGCACTTTGTGCTACCTGCACAATTCCCTTGGTTGTGGGTTTAACTGGTGATGGCAGCTATATCTGGGGGACTGCCTATCATTTATAGCTGCCAGCCTTATGTAGCATTGCTTCAAAGCATTATGGGAAATTTCAGTGGCAGGCAGCTTCCAGATCAAGCAGCTATTACAAGAGGCCCAAACCAAGCAGGGTCTGACCCCAAGATCAGTCATATCTTTAGCTAGTTCTGGATAAAATATTTCTCACATTTAACAAAGTTAGACCACTGTTAGACTATCTGTTGGCCTAGATAGTCACCCACAGCTCAGGCTCTTCTTACAGAAATGCCTACGCTGCAAGTTGCTTCCTTATATGGTTAAAATCTTGATTCATTCTCTAAAGGGTGCGGCATATCGCTCAGGTTTATACAAATATCTTTTTCCATCTGTCTAATCACCTTGGCAAGACCTGAAAGAGAAGGAACACCCTGGGCAGGGCTCTGGAATCCTCTCCCAGAGAAAGCACCCAAACTCTTCCCATTAATCAGTGACTAAGCTGGGGCATGTGCTGCAAAAACAGAAGTGTCAGCTAAACCTAGAGACTGCCTGTCTGACCGAAATGTGCCATCACTAAAATGCGCTGTCCTTCTTTGGGAACATGACCTTCTACTTTGGAAGTCAATAAATAAGGAACCGTGGTGGTCAGGGATGGTTTGACTGGCAATTCTTCCCTAATGCTGGAACATGTAGTCCCTGCTTATAGAAAACAAGCATGTTGGAAAGAAAGTTAAATTATGCCTTTCTTTCATGGCAGGATGATTTCCAGTATATACATTTCTATTTAAAATATATATATATGAAAATGCAGTCAGGTGAGCTTTTCCCGAATTCTGAAATGATGCAGCAGAAATATAAGTTTATTGCTGCAGTGAAAACTAGGGGCCTATCCTGAATTTCTTAAAGCATCATCATCTTTCAAAGCCAAGTGCTTCTTTTCTTAGAAAGTAATAGACAACATCGTCCAGTACTTTCAAAACAATACAGCAATCCACTGTATTTTTCTTTTCCTTCCTTCGTTCTTTTCTTCCCACCTTCCTTTCCTATTTTGTATTGTTGTTAATTCTCAACAAGCTCTTGATATTTTGCTCTTTGAAAGCTGCCTATTAAATCTGCCTATTGACCATTTCTGCACTTTAAGGAAAAAAGATGCTCAAATTCCCCAGAAAGTTCTTTCCACTCCCTCTGGATATTAACTATCTTGTAAATGTTGCATGCAGAATCCACAATTGGAGGTCTTCTAAGATTCTGCAGTACAAGGATCAACACTATAAAATCAGGCTCAATCCTAACAATCTACTGGATTTAGATAATGGGAGTAACAAGTAGTTTAAACAATGGTCATGTCCCAGCATAGATCAGCTTCATTACATTACAGTGTGCTCTAAGTTGCTCTACATTAGAGATGGAGATGAAATATCTTTGATGGCCATTTAAAATAGGATTGACTTTATTTGTACTTCCTGAACTAAAACATTGTTTACAACAATGTACATATTAAGGACAATTGCATGAAAAGGCCAGGAAAGATACTTATTCCTGTATATTAAGGAGAATACATATAAAACTATGTACAACACTGAATACAATGTTTCTTGCAAACACAATAGAAATTGCAAAGTGCTAAAGAAAGAGGACTGAACTTTTGGTTTTAAACACTTGAACTCTTATAGAAAGTTAAAACCAACTTGACTACACAAATATTGACTTGGCACAATGTTTTATTTCTGTTCTCCACAAACTTGAGTTGGAGATATTTAAACCACAATTTAAGATACAACAGTCATCTATTATTGTTTAACAGAGTTTAAGGTTTCATTCTTCACATTCGAAGAGGGGCAGATATTTATTTCTTTATCACTAAATTTATACCTGGCCTTTTCCCTGGAAGTTCAAAGAAGTGGCTGGCCCAAAGATGCCCTGCAGGTTGTGTGGTTGAGCAGAAGCACCTTGAATCAGATTTCCAAGGTCCTAGTCAAAAGTACTTACACCGTATTAGAATGGCACCATATTTCCCTTCTTGGGAGAAGATTCCAGACAACCATCAAAAACAAATGGGATCTTCTTTTACCTTAGCCTCATGATGAATGTTCTTCCAGTTCATAGTGGTCTGTTGGTTTATTGAAAAAGCAGATATCTTTTTTCCATAGCCATGGAAATAGGTAAGTTGAACAGCAAATGCACAGAATCCTGAACAGCTGAGGGACATTTCTGGACTGGAATATTTATCTCCCTTGTATAACATTCCCATATTCTTCATCTTTCCTTTTTTTTTGCTGAGGTGCTGGCCACAGCCATGGCAACATGATTGCATGAGTCTAGGAAGTCAGTAGAAAACAAAAAGAGGGAGAGAGCTTAATAAAAAAGAAGAAAGATTTGGTTAAAGAGAGAGGAAGATAAAGCAAGCTGATGTGAACTTCATATTAATAGTTTTTAGTGATGCTGGCTATGGATTATAAGAGTTGTAAGCCCATATATCTGGAACTACAAAGTTGAGCAATACAGAAAAAAATATAAGATTCCCTGAGGAGGGAGAGAGATCCAAAGGGCTCTGTTTTTTAAAAAAAAACACAACCTGCTTTATTCCAATAAGGTATTAAATGACTGAACCCAAGCAAGTATTTGTGTAAATTATATGCAAAGTTATAAGCCTATCAAATAGTTTTGCAGGAAAGTGTAGGACCATTTAGGAACTGGATTTGATTAGGAACCACCAAGAACATCTCTGAGCTCCATCCAGTGTAACTGGTACTTTTTTAAATGTGACAAGTGACTGCTGCTCTTTCAATAAGTGACTGTTGAAAGATCAGCATACATCTATTTTTCCTGATATGTTTGGGCCACCCAGTTCATTGAGAAAATAGATGAGCTTAGCTGTAGTACACAAGAAGTTCAGTTCCATGGGCCTATTAGCCCTTGTGATCTGCAGGTTTTCCTGCACTGGTCCTGTTTTTTTTTTAATTTAGTTTAATGGACCACCTTGAATATATAAAACTCTGGTGGGATGCCAGGCATGTTACTTTTTGGAGCCACCTATGTTTTAGGTCAAATGAGGTGGCTGCTTTAGGCAGCTGATTTTGGCCCCATGAAATATGAAATGTCAGCAAATGGTTCATTATCAACGTTTTAGAGGATTTTCCCTGCCAATTGTGCCAAAATAACTTGGATACTGTGCCTCTTGTAGTGGGGTGGTGGTGGAAGGGAGTGTTTACCATTCTGCTTGAGCAACACACTCTTTTGAGCAGTCCTCTATTGGGAAGAAGAACGATGCTAAAAATAAAAAACCCTGCTTATAACAAGCGCTTACATTTTAGCCAGAACCATTTTGCTGCCAATGCTGAAAAACAAGATGATATCCTGCCTTCCTGTTAATGTACAAAAGCCAACCAGCCTGCAACTTAATCTTATTTGTAGTGGGTTGGGAGAATAAGCTTTGGAGACAGGAGGAAGAACCACAGTCTAGACAAACTGAGTCTGGGGCAGGAATGTAACATGAGTAAACTGCTCAAACAAGACCCTCCTTAGTTCTCACCAAGGTAAAGGGGGAATGGGGAGAAACACATTCAGACATGCAAGATTCTATTATGATAGCTTTACACTAAAAGTAGTATTTGTTCTACATCACATTGGATTCCTACTCCCATCAACCTGATGGGCTGATAGTTGGTCACATAGTAGCATCCTTCACGAAAACAAGATAATTTTGGGGAGACAGGGCAATCATGCGGCACACACCAAACTCTGTTCTAAAACATTGCTTCTCTCTTCCACCATCTATCCTCCTGGCAGCTATCTCATTATACCTAATGGTGGGATTGGCCCAGGAAAGGAAAGACAGTACTTTTTCCTTGGCCTCCTTCCTTTTTACAACTTATGACCATTGTGGACAAGAGGCCCAGGGGAGATGAAAGTAGTGGGGCTACATCTTGACCTTATAAACAAGAAGGAGCCTGTTCCTCCAAGGCTTTGTCTCTTTGTTCTTTGTCTCCAGAGAGTTATTTCACTGACAAAGCAGAATCCAGGGTGTGTCTCAGTCTGCAGCTTTGGTTCCAACCCTCACTGGTTCCTGCAGGGCTTGGCAAAAAGGGTGGAAAACAGGGAGAGCAAGAAACTGAGATCGCTCCCACCCACAGAGCTTAGGTACCCTCAGGGCTAAACAGCAGCAGATTTTCAAACATACACTTTGGATGATTGAGTGCAAGCAGCAGCCCTGCCCAACGCCTGGAGGAATCTTGCTACACCCCACCCTTTTCCTAAGGGCCCTTTCAAAAGGCTTAATTCTCTGGAAACTTGTCAAGAAGGCTCCATTACCTGTTTCTCTCTCTGCATTTCCTTCACACAGCACTTGAATTTTGCAAAACAACAGCTCCAGCGGGCAGTTATAATGAGGGTCAAACAGGTGGCAGAATTCTCTAAACCAGACTCATAGGGCTATTTTTTTCTATCATTTAAAGTTTGGTTACTTTGAGGATACCTTTGTTCAGTCATTAGAACAACATATCCATATAGTTAGCAGTATTAGTAGTGTTATTCATCCACTATATAGCAGTATTAACTAGGGTCATATTAAAAAATTTTACAGGAGACTTCTTTGTATTGTAATGTAAGTTATGGTGAAGATCTCCAAAGAATCATCTGAAAGGAATCCTCCTTCATTTTTTAAAAAATGTGGATAGCAGAATCCACTGCTGATTCTGCTAAGATAGCCCTGGATTGGCTACCCTAACAGGACTGCTGCTCAGCAGATCAAAATACCCAGGGATAGGAAGTACACCAGAATAAAATAGTACATTTCTCACCATTTTCATGTTCTTTCATTGCCCTAAATTGAACAGCATCCTAAACAAATCCAGGTTCATGGAACCCAATTGCTGTTCTCACTTATGTGCAAATAGACTATTTGATTGCTTGATTCATACAACATGCTGAACATTGGCTGGGTTCCTACAACTCAATGACCCACAAATTGTCAACTGAGTTTTAGTTTCATCTAGGATGTTATATGTTAGTGGGTGACTAAAACATGGCTGACTTTGTCTGGGCTCAGAACATTAGCAGAAGTATTTGTGGTTAGTACTTGGATGGGATATACTAAGAAATTCCAGAGCGTTGGGCTACATTAGGACAACAAAAGCATCCCCAGAAGAAGGCAGTGACAAAGCATTTTTGAACTAATGCCAAGAAAAGTGCATGCACATATGCTGTCGCCAGAGCACAGAACAACAGAGTTGAAAGGGACCGTGGAGGTCTTCTAGTCCAATTACCTGCTTGAGATTCAGAAACCCTTACCATTTCAGACAAATGAATGTTCAATCTCTTCTGGAAAACCCCCAGTGAAGGAGCACTCACAAATTCTGGAGGCAAGCCATTCCACTGATTTGTTCCCACTATCAGGAAATTTCTCCTTAATTATAGGTTGAATTTCTCTTTAACAATCTTCTACCCATTACTTCTTGTTCTGCCCTCAGGTGCTTTGGAGAATAGGTTGACCTCTTCTTCTCTATAACAGTCTCAAATATTGGAATATTGATATCATCTCATCCCTAGTCTTCTCTTTGTTAGACTAGAGATTCCTAATTCCCATAACCACTAATTAGTTTAGCCTCCAGACCTCTTATCACCTTTGTTGCTCTTTTCTTCATTCTTTTTTAGAGACTCAGCATATTTTTTGTATTGTGGTGACTACAGCTGAGCACAGTATTCCATGTGTGGCCTCACTAGTGCAGTATAAAGTGATACCATAACTTCGCATGATCTTGATACTATCCCTCTGTTGATGCGGTATAGGACTGTATTGGCTTTTTTGGCAACTGCAGCACACTACTGGGCTCATACTTAAGCAGTTGTCCACTGGGACACCTAGATCCCTCTCATAATTACTACTGTTGAGCCAGGTACCATCTATTCTACAACAGTGGGTTTGATTTTTATTACCTAAGTGTAAGGCCTTACTTTTCTCATCACTGAATTGCCTTTTGTTAAAAAAAGGCGCAGAGTTGAAGTCTCTCATGATCCTTATGGATTGTGAGCCTATCTCTAAAGTGTTGGCTATTTCCTCTAGTACACTGTTAGCTATTCCCCCTAGCTTAATGTAACCTAAAAATTTGATGAGTTCCCCTTCTACTCCCCCCTCCCCATCTAGATAATTTATGAAGATGTTGAAGAGTACTAGGCCTAAGAAAGTACATTGAGATAACTTTTTAGAAGGATGTGCAAACTCAACCTATGTTTTAGCTTTTCCCAACCTGGTCTCCTCCAAATGTGTTGAACATCATCACCCATATAGCATATTCAGTATATTGGAGTTAAAAATCAATACAATACAGGGCTTCAGGTCAGTGTAATTTCATACAGGTTGCATTCAGACTGCCATTCACTTTGCATTCTGTCACACTGGGGATCTCATTACCAACCAGTGAGGTGGGTAAGTTGTTAGGTGGAAGGCAGATAGAGAGATGGGTTGAATATCACAAGAATCTATTGAAAAAAGTTAGATTTTTGTGAATGTTGCCAAGTTTTTCTGAGTCTGTTTCTGTCTGGTCTCAGTGGATAATATAGGTGACCAACAATAATAATTGGGAAAAGAAAGTAGAAGACAACAACCTCAGCAAGAACTAAGGAAATATCGATTTAAATACATTACAATATAACATTACATTGTGTAATTAAGTAATCAAGAAATATCTTCTTATTCATCTTTATGTATATTGGTCTGACATGTATTTATTGTTGGTTTATTTGAAATTAAATGTTTTCAAGCTACCTTGAAGTTATCAATAAACGGTAACATAACAAAGTTTGGGAAATATATGATATGCAAGTTCTGCATTGTCCTCTAAATTGATTCAGCACTAGAACAACACTAGGATGAAGGGCCCTTGCCCTGCCTTCTTGTTGATATGCTAGGTTTCAGTGAGCATGGATAATTTTATGGGGGAACATTCAACTGTGCACACTCCCGACAGGAATATTCAGACACGCAAACATATACATCCAGCATGAAGTAGTACTGTACTTTGTAAGTTGTAAAACATTTTATCTCAATGTACAGATCTGCAACCTTAATATGTATTTAGAAATGAATTCTGCAATGTGCTAACAATAAAGCAAACTGTCAATGCAAATATTAATTTGCAGGTTGTTCCTTTCTGCTTATGAATTGCAGCTAGAGTCCCACACCCACTACCCAGGTTCCCTCTCCATGTGCAGTTACAAAAGGAAATCCTGGCAAGCAGGGACAGGCCTGTCTTTGGAAATGCTCTCAGCAATTCCCTTTTTTCTGGGTTGGGTTTCTGGTGCCAAAGTTTTCTCTCAGAAGCATAAACTGTCAATTATAGCTTGCGCTAGAAACAAAAAGCCTTCACTGTGATTGATCTGATATACAGGCGTTAAGCTTTCCTTATGTATTTTACAAGGGCAGTCATGAGAACATTTATCTTGGCCAATAAATACCTGTATAGAAAATAATCACAGTTTTTTTAATGGGACCTCCTCCACCCCTCCACACACAAACATATTTTTGGGTAAAAGATTTCTTGCAACCCCATCCACAACCAGTTCAGGTTCATAGCAGAAGTAACCACAGGTAGTCCTCAACATACAATCGTAAAGGAACCTGCCATTGTAGTCGTATGTCATAAAACAAGACTGACCTAATTTTACAACCTCTTTTGTAGCCGTCATTAAGAAATGAGATCGTTAAGGAACCAATTGTAAGTCGAGGACAACCTGTATTTCCAAATATCACAAAACCAGCATAAGGCCCTCTGCTTCCAATAGCGCAGCCATTCTCTCTTTTTACTGAGGTCTCAGAAAGGTTGAGGAAAAAAGAGACTCTTTTTCTCCCACTTCAGGGGATTACAATTATAGAGCGAACTACAGTACCAGACCGAAGTAGAAATCACAACTCAGCAAGATACACTCTATGTATGGAAACTGCAGCTGCTATGGAAAGTAGCAATCATTTGGCTGAGACAGCAGGATGAAGAATATCATTTCTGTGTTGTATTGGTTCAGAATTTCATTAGTGCTTTTCCCCCTTTGTGGAAGAAATCAAGGCCAGTACATTCATCTTTTCAGGCAGGGAACATGTGGAATTCTTCCGGGTTGGATCTGAAGTCCCAAATATTCAGAAATATGTTTTCAGTGCTGAGTTGGAGTTCTTTTTTCTTTTTTTTTCCAAACAAGCTACATTCCCAGGTGCCTCCATTGCTGGGCATAGTTGTGGCTTTTTTTATTTCACCGATGCAGAAGGATAGAGATTTTTCAGATGTTGGGTATCAGTTTTAAATGATTAGGGATGAAATAAATCATCATCTCATAATTTTTTCTGTTTGATTTTAATTTTATGAATTCAAGTCAATGTTTGACTCCTGGTGACTGCCTGGACAAGTCCCTGCAGTCTTCTTTGCAAAATTTTCAGAAGTGGTTTGCCATTGCCTCCTTCCTGAGAGAGAGTGACTGGCCCGAGATTACTCGGCTGGGTTGGTGTTGATGATGGGACTCACGGTCTCCTGGTTTCTCACTTGGTGCCTCAAACCTCTTCCATATTTTTATGAAGGTATATTTATCATCAGGAAATTTGTTTCCTTTATTCTCAGAGCCTTGATGGATTAGAAATCATAAGAGGGTCTTCACCAAAGTTATGGCTTTCATATAAGATAGACATTCTCAGTTTACTTTGTATTATCTTTGTCTTTTTAAACTTCTTCACCCTAATTTCTTAGAGCCAAAACAGTAGATATTTGGAACTGGTGGCCATGCTGTCAAGGTATTCTGGAAGGTGCACTCATGATACATCTGAAGGACAATTGGTTGGAAGAGTATGTTCCCCCTGGACACATATGTATCATTCCAGAATCAGTTCTGTGCTTTCTGATGCCATGATAAGCAGCTGAGCCCATTTTATTTCCAGCTCAGTTACAGCATAACCAAAAATGTTGCAAGTCTGATTTTTCAGCCAAAACACTGTAGCTCCACAGAACTTAAAAATAGACCATTTTCTTGCCTCCCAGGAATCTTCTTTCCCCTCTTCCTCCCCTAATTGAGATTTAGCCAAGGTGGTATTCTAACAAGGCACTGACCTTTCACTATTCTTTTAAACTGTGGGGGTGAATGTATCAAGCTAAATTTCCCTCATTTTACATTCCCACATTAAACAGCAGAAATTTAGATGGGATGGTTGCCACTCTTTAAAGGTCTCTCACTGGTCAGCTGGAGGATTCATGTGCAATTCCCAAATTTTCAAGACTGGGTACAGTGGGGAACATTGTCTGTTTGAAAGTTGGGTGGCTAATTTTGGGCCAGTCACTGTCTCTCAGTCCAACCCATTTCACAGGATGTTGTTATGGGAAAAATATAAAGTTATAGAGGCAAGATAACAACATAATAAATAAATATTGTCTACCAGCTTTTCATTAATTAATAAATATGATTGGTTTCTCTAAAGACAAAAAAAATCATGAGATGTTTATGAATGGAATGGGATAACCATGTACTTATTTAATTACAAGATGGGCAAGCTGTGTTCAAATGTCTGATTAATTGTAATAATCTCTCCATAGTCTGCAGCCTTTCTGCATTCTTATCCTTCCTTTGACTCACAAAGAAAAATACCATGAAGGAAGGTCTACAATTGAGCTTTTCAAATTATAAATATGGGCAGCCAAAGAGACTCCAACATAATGGAAAGATGTGCAACTATAACTATTATAATTGCAAGATTCCTGTTGACTTGTCCAGCAATAAAATAAGCTCATAAACACCACCAATGAAAATTCCAAAGAAATTTTCAAGTACTGGAAAAAAAAGTAGAAAACCACATGCCTTCTGAGCATGTGAAAAACATTTCTGAGAAATTGCCAGGCAGGTTCATAAAAATCCTAATTCTGCTACAGTTAGAGAGCCCTACGATTATCTAGAAACAGAAACCTTCAATGTAAAACCTCTTTCTCATTATCCCCAGTAAGGAGATACAAATTTCTGGCCAGAACTTACTTCATTTAATTTATTTTCTTGCCAGGGCTCCTAGATTGAATTGCACTCTTGCACTAACTCTTGCTCACTGCGCTACTATTTGTCTACTAGAAAATAATAATTAGGATAGTGATTCAAGAAAGGGGGTAATTGTTGTTTCTGAATCAGAGCAGCGTTTGGTCTAATCTAGCCCTGAATTAATTCACTTTAATGTGTTGTGAAAGTGGTTTGTTAAATATATTCTTAACCCTGTTGCTCCCCTAACTGGAGAACAGTGCAAAATGTAGCTTAACTCATTTCCCCTAACATTTAGGCTGCACTGCCACCTGGTGATGATGCATGGAACAATTTTCAGCCAGACAATATGGCTAGTTCTGTTTCTTGTGC
The DNA here is from genome assembly GCF_001527695.2 of Protobothrops mucrosquamatus. Classification (NCBI taxonomy): domain Eukaryota; kingdom Metazoa; phylum Chordata; class Lepidosauria; order Squamata; family Viperidae; genus Protobothrops; species Protobothrops mucrosquamatus. The sequence goes on from NW_015386388.1 coordinate 5,060,868, forward strand.
TCACATTACTAACTTAACAATTGATGTGAACCATATCTAATTTCCTCTTCTGAGACCAGGTTTTATTTCACAGTTTTGAGAAGAAATAAAAATCCTTCAATACCCTTGCATATGATTATGGTCTTCAAGAATAATTGTTTAGATTTAACTTAAGGCTACAAATAAATTCATAGCAAGACTGTACAGCTGCAAGGATTAATTTTAACAATTTAAATTATCTGTTCTGATATTTAAAGCGTCAGCATTTAAGTACCAAAGATGATCTGATTATACAGCCTCTACTGCCATCTTGTGGTTAGAAGTGGTTAGATGTAGGGAAGTTTATATAGTTGATTTACCCAGATTTAAAGAGAAATGCATCTGACTCTACCACAAACTAATATGACTCTAAAACACATTCAACATAAAATGGCCTCGTAGAAGTGTAGATTGCACAACCAAAAACTGTTTTCAAAGTTTGTGCTTTGAATGTGTAGAAGGTGGATAGAAATATGGGAAATACCAAGTCAGACAATTAATCTATCCAGTCTAACATCATGTATTATGTCCTTTTTTAACCGTGTGCGCTCCATATATAGTGAAAACAGAATTCCCCGAAAAAAAACAAGCACCTGTAATTCAATTACAATAGGGAAAAGCCATTTGAAAAATCTGGTATAGTCAGAATGCAGTGACTCTCTTATCATGAGGCAAACCATCTTTCCTGTCACCTGCAACCTGAGATCCTTTTAGCCAGGATACCAAGGATTACAGCTGGGATTTTCTGCATGCAAAGTTGCACCTAACTCCTGAGCTACAGACCTCCCAAATAAATGCACAGTGGTAATGTACAGAGAGTCAATGGGTTAAAATAAATAGTAATATAGCAAATGGATCTTTCTCACAATCTTGTTAACATGCATTCCTCCAATTGTTCAGCTGGCAGAAAATCATGGCAGATGCTACTCTGGCTTATTTACAGGCTTGCGAGAGGTCCCATTCTTAATGCTTTGCTACAGGACAATTTAACGGCAGAGTTGGTAGATTTCCATGACTTCCTCTCCCACATAGCATCACCCAGTTAGTCAGAAAAACAACCACCTTCTACATAACAGAATAAGAGATTTGGAAGTCTCCTAGTCCAGGGGCAGGCAACCTTGGCTCTTTTATGACTCGTGGACTTCAACTCCCAGAATTCCTGAGCCAGCATGGCTCAGCTTGGAAACCTCTCCCTTTTCCCTCAGCATGGCTGGCTCAGGAATTCTGGGAGTTGATGTCCATGAGTCATAAAAGAGCCAAGGTTGCCTACCCTTGTTCTAGTCCAACCCCCTGCCCAGGCAGGAAACCCTAGAACATTGTAGACAAATGGTTGTCCAATCTCTTCTTTAAAACTTCCAGTGTTGGAGCACCCAACTTCTGGTTGTTCACTGATTAATTGTTCTGTCAGGAATTTTCTCCTTAGTTCTAGGTTGCTTCTGTACTTCTATCCTCTCTTCTTAATATGTGGAAAGTTTGGACTTGAACAAGGATGGGTGAGTTTTACTCATATTCATATTGCCCAGAAGACGAGTTGTCTATGCAGTGGTGTTTAGCTTTGATAAACTGTTACTTGGGCTATTGCTGAACACAGATCTATTGGTCTTCTGGAAGTTTTTCAGACTTGTATCAAAATTTAACCCAGCTGATAGGTATATGAGGTAAAGGAAAGAGATTAAATTTCATCCTGACCCATCCCATTTGTAGGTGAGATTTACTCATCTTCCAATCCCTTGATTTAGTAGTGGATATTAGCAAAACTTTATCACTTTCACCTCAGCTTCCATTGTGTAGGAAGAAAATGACACAGGCCGCAGTGAATGACTGTAATCAGCAGTACATGGATGCATTCCACAGAATATACAACATTGTGTTAGAGTAGGCAAAGTCGAACTGCTCCTCTCCCAAAGTAACAAAAACAACAGAAAACACAACTGTACAAAACTCCTTGTTGGCAGAAGCAACAGAAAATCTGCAATCCCTCATTTAGAACATTTTTCCCAGTTTAAAAAAAACACTAGCAGCTTTTTTTTCCAGACAAAACAAGACAATTAGTTTTTGAAGACAATTGTTTTAAACAATTTATTTTTAAAGAGAGAAATAAAAAATAATCATACTGTACATCACCAACAGAAGAAAAAAGTTAATGAAGAAAGAAAACCTAAACATTCTGTAGTGACTAAAATTAACTAAATATGACAAAATAGACAAAAAAACCCAAATAATTGAAAAAAGATCCGTATAATTGCTGTAAATAATATAAAATTAATCCTTAAACTTATCATTAAATATAGTCAATATAGCAATGTGTCCCGAGTCATCTTCTCATTTTTAGGAGGCAGAGATTTCTCAAAAACAAGCTTATATCCTGGAGCCTCTTCTTAAAATCAGGAGGGTAAATTACTTTCCAAATATATGAAATCATCCTCTTTGCCACAGCTCAGATTTGGTAAACCAAAGCTTTTCATGAAATAATAAAATCTGTTTTAGTAATATAGTTCAGAATACAATGATGTTCTTAACTATAATATCTTTTCCCATAATTGTAGTAACATAGATAGTAATCTGAAGGCAAACAAAGATATAAGTAGAAAGACCAAATCATTAATTTTCAAATTTCTTACAACACCAACATAAAAATATTAGTCCCTTTTTAAGCATTTTTAGTGTGTCCAATAAACAGAGAATAATATTTGATTATTTAATTTCATTTTTAAATCATATTTTATATTTCTTAGTACTTGGATCCACTGAGTCCCCAAAACAGATATTCTAATGCTTCATGATTCAGACTATGCAGGTAGTCCTCGACTTACAACCACAATTGAGCCCAAAATTTATGTTGCTAAGTGAGACAGTTGTTTAGTGAATTTCCTGCCACAGTTGTTAAATGAATCACTGCAATTAATAAGTTAGTAGCACTGTTGTTAAGTGAATCTGACTTCCCTTGACCTCAGAAAGTCACAAAAGATGATCAGGTGACCCCAGGACACTGCAACCATCATATATAAGTCATTTGCCAAGGGTCTGATTTTTGATCATGTGGCCATGGTGATGCTATAACAGTCCTAAGTGTGAAAAACAATCATTACACTTTTTTTCAGTGCCATTGTAAGTTCAAATAGTCCCTAAATGAATGATTAAATGTTGAGGACTACCTGTACTAATACAAAACCAAAGAAGCCACGTTATGATGTATGGTGGGTTTTAGTGTGATCCAAGCTATGGTTAGCAGGTTATGCAACAGAATCCAAGGTAGGTGTAAAGATTTCAAATCCACTAACTAATTCCAAAAGTCACAATCAATAGTTACCTAGGCAAAAAATGAAAGGCTCATTTACTTGCAGGCCAAAAAAACCCCCTCATACAGAGCTTCTATTCCCTTCCCCTCTTCTTCACCATCACCACCATCATTGTGCTGACAAAACTGCTACAGGGAAAGCCGCATCTTTCAAAGCTGGTGCTCCACCTCCTCCATGCGGGATGACACCACCTTGCCATCCACCAGTTCTTCAATGACAGTCTTCACTCGTCGGCTTACAGAAGGTTCTGCAAGGAGTGACACAAGACACTATTATCAGGGATGGCGGGAGAGAGACAGCATGGGGTATCTAAGAAAGAATGGATAAATCACAAAAGTCTACCTTTCAGGATTGCTATTATATATTCAAATATGTTCCAGAGCCGTCAACTGATATTTCAGCTAAATATATGTTTTATTTATTTATATTTCACATTTTTGAACTACCTATATCCCTCAGAGAAGTAGTCTTTTTATACCTTTTATGTCTTCAACTTGAACCACTGGGATTTTAAAATGAATAATACTTATTAAGAATCACATTTCGTGCACAGTCTGCTTTACATCAATTCAATCTTGTTGAATCTTTATATATCGCATCTTTATTCTACTAGAGCAGGGCTTTTCAACTGGTGGTACGTGTATCACCTGTGGTACATTGGCACCTGGCAGGTGGTATGCGACCATCCTAGAAGTGATAGCGGGGGAAGGGAATGAACTGAACCGGTGGCAACACCACACAAGCCTGAGTGAAAGACAACTGGAGATGCAGGACTGTCAGGGCTCAGCAGAAGCGCCAGGATCAGCTCCGAGCTCCAACTGATTGGCGCTTCTTCTGGGCTCAATGGAAGTGCCCGGATTGGCGCAGTGTTTGGAGGGGGGGTGAAACTGTCCCCTTTCTCCCTCCCAAGCCACTAGCCAAGCATTTCTGTTGAAACTTTTTCATGGGAATGGGCTGTTTGGTTTTTATCCCCCCCCCCCCCGTCTGCTGGGTGGTTGCAGCAGGTTTTGGTCACTTCTGTCATGCTGGGTGGTTACGCACGAAGCACGTTTTTTGGGGGGGATCCCCACTCCGGTTGCTAAACTTGCTTAACCCTCTTCCTCCTCCTTCTCATTGGAACCTCCCTTTGTCTGCAACGGTGGGGCAGGAAGACCTCTGCTGGACCGGGGATGATGGGGATCTGCCCTCTGCGGAGTAGGGGCAGAGTTATTATGTTCCCTGTCAATCAGGTTTGATTTCCTTTCTTTGCCCCTCCCCCACTCCTCCCTCTGCCTCCCCTGCTTGTAGCTGCCTCTGTGCCCCTCATTTTTGGGAGTTAGCATTGTAGGCTTCTCTTTCTCCTGAGCCCCTCGTGCTGGGTAACTGTTGCCACCCAAGAGCTGTTTTAAAGTTAGGGAATCTTTGGGGGATAGCCAACTAGCACCCCAACATGCCCCCAAGTGCAGAAGCTGCACACACCCCCTCCAAAGCCCCTGCAGTCTCCTATCAGCTTCTTTCAGTCAGCTAGAAAAAGAGAAGGGGATAGAACAGTGCAAAGATTAATGTCAGAGAAACAGGCACAAGTTTCCCATTAAAAGTGTGGTAATTGGATGTACAGATAGTCCTCAACCTATAACCACAATTGAGCCCAAAATTTACGTTGCTATGTGAGAAATTTGTTAAATGAGTTTTGTCCCATTTTATGACTTTTCTTGCCACATTTGTTAAGTGAATCACTGCAGTTGTTAAATTAGCAACACGGTTGTTAAGTGAATCTGGCTTCCCCCATGGACCGCTTGTCAGAAGGTCGCACAAGGGGATCACGTGACCCTGGGTCACTGTGAGTGTCATAAATATGAATCAGTTGCCAAGCGTCTGAATGTAAATCGCAAGACCCTGGTGTCATAAGTGTGAAAAATGGTCATAAGACACTTTTTTCAGTGCCGTTGTAACTTTGAACAATCACTAAGCAAGCTGTTGTAAGTCAAAGACTACCTGTACTTTATCACTTTTTTCCTTTTTGGGGGGGGGGGTCATCAAGTTTTTGACACCTTGCTAGACGACTGGTGGTACTCAGATATTGCCATATCCTAAAAGTGGTACAATGGGTGAAAAGGTCGAAAAGCCCTGGAATGAAATCAATCCAAATATTCACCATCCACAGCCACCACAATCATCCTGTTGAATTTCCCCATTAGTATCTCAGTATTCTCAACCCAGTTGAAAAGAGATACCAGCCTCTTTCCCAAAGAATCTGTATATGTGTACCTGCTGCTGAGCCCCAACTTTTTCTATACAGCTGTCAATCCACATTTACGATAGCCTGCAGCAGGATGCAAAAACTACATTGTACAGGTGATAGGCATTACCAGCTATCCATTTGCTGGACATGACTAGAGTCACATATGCAGATCTCTATTATAGCCATCCACTGAAGGTCTTTTGAGAATCAGTCCACTGTGACTTATTCATGTTCAGACAGTCTTTAGAAGAAATTTTCTCTAGTTCAGACATGTCAAACACAAGGCCCAGGGGCCGGATGCGGCCCGCGAAGTGGTTTCATTTGGCCCGTGAAGCCATCCTGGAAACAGTGAGGGAATGGCCCCCGCTGCCTTGGTCCTGGCCCAGGCCAGCTGGGAGCCAATGTACAATTTTGTGGTGGCCATCTATGCTGAAACGCATTCAGTCTTAGCTCCATAAGCCCCCCCCCCACATGGCCTGAGAGGAACAGTGAGGTTCCTCCAGTGGACCATGCCTTGGCACTTGCCCTGGTCCCACCCCCTTCTACCAGAGACCCTCAGATCTGTCCCATTCTTGCCCAGGTCCCCACAGGCATCCTTGACGCGAACGATGTAGACCTGGCCACACCCACTCCATCCACGCCCACCCAGTACCACACCCACCCTGGCCACACCCACCTGGCCCCCTGAGGGCAACCGCAATGCTGATGCAGCCCTCAATGAAATTGAGTTTGACACCCCTGCTCTAGTTCAAACTGTAAAGAATCCCTTATTATTTCATTGAATGAACCACTTCCTCAACATATAATCTGTATCAAGATAGATACAAATCTTTTGATATATCCCTTGGGAAATTTGCAATGATTTCTGACTATTTTTTATTTAAACACATCATCTTCTTTAATAAAAATAATAATCTCTTCTCATCTAAATTAGGGGGGGGAAGGAATTTTAGTGGAGGGTTAAATAAAAAAATTGTAGGGAATGGTTGTAGTGCTCCAATAAATGTTGTCGTCAAAATTTATTCTATACCCATGTCTTTTGCACACAGTTCTCCTAATTAAAAAAAAAATCCTACAAATTGAAATGTTATCTTTATGAGGATCTAGTAAAAACAAATGGCAAGTTAAGTAATGGTGAGAAATCTGAGAAATGCAGATGTGGAAACTGAAAGTATAACTTGCACCATTGATCATGCTAACTGGGTTTGATGGCAACTTAAGTACAACTTTGGAAGACTATAGGTTTCCTGCCTCTGGTTAAGGGAAGATAAACTGGGATATCCAAACCATTGCAAGACTCATTCAACTCTAGAAAAGATTCAGAGAATAAATGAAATTTTCTTGTTAACTGTTTTCTTGTAAGAGGCCTGCATAAGAGTCTCTGTCTAAAATTGCTGCAAAATTATGAACTGATTTTCATTTTGCAGATTCCCTAAAAAAAGCAGCCTGAATATCAAATTATTTAGCATACCTGGAGTAGTCAGTGGTTCAGATTCAGACCTAAAAAAAAAAAAAAAAGAACACCAGGTCTGTGAGCAAGATTCATGATTTTCCAAATTGCCTAATACAGAGTTCATGTGTAATATTCAGCTCCTACTTGAATCCCAATCCATTCCATTTCACAAAGAAATAGCTCATGCTGGCTTAGTATTTGGGAGTTTCAATACAAATGAAATGTTCCAAGTTGGAAAAGGTTGCTTTACATTCACATTACAATCAATTAGTCTTTTCACAGGATGCCTCTAGTAAACCTTTTTTTTTTTGGCTTTATCCCTTAGTGCAGGGGTCCCCAGCCTATGGGCCGTGGGCCGGGATCGGGCTGCGGGCTCTTGGCCAGCAAGCCGTGGAAATGGCTGGCCGATGTGTGCATACATGGGTGTGCATTCCCCCCCCACACTCACACTAGCGCCCACGGCCCCATTTGTGCATGTGCATGGACGTGAATGGGGACACTAGTGCAGGGTGGGTATCCATAGCCCATTTGTGCATGCACAAATGGGAGTGCTAGCCTGGATGGGTTACATGGCCTGTTTGCGCATGCGCAAGTTGGGCTGTTAGCCACTGCGGGGTGTGCGTGGCCATTTGTACATGCACACGACGCCAGTACATGCTGCATGCGTTAATGGGGCCACTAGCGCCATGCCAATTTTGAAGCTGCTCTCCTTCCCTCTGCAAGCCCGGAAAGGTTGGAGACCTCTGCGTTAGTGTATGTAGAAAACACTAATTTCTTTCATTGCAAGATTTTTTTCCCTAATGAACTCAATATGCACCAATGTGTTTACAGAGCAATTGTCACTTATTTCATGGTCTGTTGTTATATAAGATACTAATGATTTGCACAGTATTTTCTTTATTAGCAAAAATGTACACTTGAATGTAAAACAAGATCAGGAATGTATGTATCTAAATCAAGGAACAGTTCTATAGTCCTACATCAGATTCCAGAGACATATCATGCAGCATCTCATAAGAGTGTTAGTCATGTGTCTGCGTTGCACAGGAAAAGCACATCTTCCTTCCCCTGTCCTTACACTTTCTACAGAGGGACGATCGAGAGCATCCTGTCATACAGCATTACAGTCTGGTTTGGAAGCATCACTGCTTCAGACAGGAAGGCGGTGCAGAGAGTGGTGAGGATGGCTGAAAAGATTATTGGCAGCTCCCTCCCTTCCATCCAGGACACAGCATATAAGTGTTGCTTGAGCAGGGTCCGCAAGATTGTCTGGGACACTACACATCCTCTTCACAATCTGTTTTCCTAGTTACCTTCTGGGAAGAGGCTTCGGGGTATCCGAGGCAGAATATCCAGAATAAATCATAGTTTTGTTCCATACAGTATTAACTTTGTAAACTCTAAAGCTTCATCTTTCCACTGTGTATTCAAGATGGACAGTGATTAATACTATATGTTATTTACATGTAAGGGTGAAGGTTTATACATGCTGTATTTCCCCGAAAGTAAGGCCTACCCAAAAATAAGCCCTAGCTTGATTTTGGGGGGTGGGCCTAAAAATCAAGCTAGGGTTGGGGTGGACCTGCCCCACACACCCTGAACCCACTTACCTTGCACCCAGGCCTCTCCTCACCAGCCCACTTCTTCTGCAGCATCCCCAGACCTGCATTTTGCAGTCAGAGCCCTTTCTGGAAGGCCACTGCAGTTGAGAACCAAGCTATGGATTCAATCCATAGCTCGGTTTTTGGCTGCATTGGCCTTCCAGAAAGGCCTTTGACTACGAAATGCAGGTGGAGCTCCATTCTCAGCTGCAGAATGAAGCTGCTCCTTCAGCCACAGAAGATATGGGCAGGCTGGACCGGAGGTGAGTGAAAAAGACACACATATACCCCAAAAATAAGACCTGGCGCCTCTTTTGGAGGCAAAAATAAAATTAGACCACGTCTTATTTTCGGGGAAACACGGTATGTTGTATATAGCATGTTTAATTGTGTGTTATGTACTGTATATGTACACTTTTGAGTGCAAGCAGCAAAGTTTCATTTTTAATGTGTGCCAATGTGCCCACAGTAAAAAATGACAATAAAGGTTATCTATTCTATTCTCTATGTTTAAGCAGACATATGAGAGAGCAGGCTGCCCAGAAAATAGATGGCACCTATGCTGCTTTCGTCTCTTCTTTTTAAGCCCTCTCACCACCAGCAGCAAATTGTCTATAAAAGCTTTGCTGGGAAACAGCTGAAGATATATGTGGGGGAGAGAAGAAGATGTCTTTGTGTGTGGAAATAAAGCAACTTAAAGCAGTTGGAAAGGAATGTTCTTCTCTAGCAGCATGCACAAAGAGGAATAGCAGGAATAGCAATAGCAGGAGGAAGAGTAGCAATGGGAAGGAGTGGAGATAGTGAGTAGTGAGTAATAGTATGTGAGAGCTTGTATGTATTGTCTAGGGCAGTGGTGGTGAACCTATGGCACGGGTGCCAGAGATGGCACTCGGAGTCCTCTCTGTGGGCACATGTGCCATTGCCCCAGCCTTGCCTCCCCAGTGACCCCCTCCTCACCAGCAGCCCCCCTGGAGGAGAGTCACCCCTGAGCGTGGCCCATGCGGAGCAGCACAGCCAAGAACATGGCAGCCAGGCAGCGTAGACAAGAATCTGGCCTCACGCCCCATCGTGCACAGTTGATGCTGCGGGGTGCGGGCAGAGGGCGTGGCCGCCATGGCACTGCTGGGCTGCCTGGGCAATCTGCGGCGGGCCCTGGAGGTGGTGAGTGGCCCTGCGGGCAGGCGGGGTAGGGGTGGGGCCAGTTTTTTGGCACTCGGTCTCTAAAAGGTTCGCCATCATTGGTCTAGGGACATGTGTTGTTGCCTATTCTGTTGGAGTCTTGAGCCAACCAAATTGGGTATAAATTAAAAGAATTCATCACAGGGGTGATAAAAGAGGGATATCCAAAACAAGATGAGATATCCAACATAAGATGGTATCCACACAGGTGGAATTGGCTCAAACTCAAGGAGTTCATTAAGTACTCTATATCAAAAGAAAACAAACCTTAGCTACAAAAGGAAGAAAGTTTGGCCCTTGCAGATCTCAGACTTTGCAGATAATAATTAACATCCTGACTTCAGAAACCAGACTTATCACTAGAGACTACACCAAACAGGGATGGAAAAAGTAGACCAGCAAGACACTGTCTCCCTTAGACACAGAAGAAGCTACTGCTTTGGTAGAGACAGGTATCTACTTCATGCCTGCAATTAAGCAAAGTAGATAGACCAGCCAAAAAAGGGGGCTAGGCTCATATATTTGAAGCAAAAGAAAGAGGAAAAGTTTCTGTTAATTAAAAAAGAGAAAGAAGAGCAGCTTTGGAGGGAGAAAAAGGAAAGGTAGGCAAAAATGGGAAGAGTGAGAAGCAAGAAAAGAGTTTAGGGATCTGATAAAGGAATCCAATCATTAGAAGGGGCATATTCACATCTAGGGTTTTCAGAACATGTTGAGAGGGAAGATGGTCCCAAAGATATAAAAATCCCTAACTTAACAGAGGAAGAAGATGTAGAAGCCTATTTTACTATATCTGAAAGATCGCTACCTCTTGCAAATGGGAATGAAACTGGGAGTGACCTAAGAGTGAACAGGTGGCCAGATGTATAACAGAAAACGCTCTGAAGGCCTATAATGGTCTTCCAGTTAGGAAAGTAATGGATTATTATCATATTAAAGAGGTAATTCCTATACAGGTACAATATAACTCCTTATAGGGAGAGATTTAGGAGCTATGCATATGACAAACCTGAATGATTTGTGAATTGTGAACAAGATTGGAAGAAAATGTTTGAGGCCAGATAAAAGGAGCAAAGAAAAAAAAATGGTAAAAGAAGTAATTATAGAACAGTTTCTACATGTACAAAAGTCCATTATTGTCTTGCATTTTATTTTATTTTATTTTACATTTATTTGTTTGTTTGTTTGTTTGTTTAATTAATTTGATTGATTGATATCCTGCCTTTTTCTAAGAAGCTTGCTTTGTACATAACATTTCCTCTTCCAGCTTTTCCCACAAAAATAATTATCCCAGTGGCAGCTGGACTGAACAATAGGATAGTTCAAAACTACCCACTGGGTTTCCATGGCTGAGAGGTGATCTTGAAGCTGGGTTTTCCCAATCCTAGTTCAGCAAAATAACCACATTGTCTGACATTCTAATCTTACCGTGGCCAACCAGATTTCATGGTGAAGCTCAGAAAAACATGACTACCATAGTTTCCAATTTAATTTCTCCAGTCACTGATATGCTGAGGACTATACTTAAGATAGTCTGTAATTATCAGGACTAGTAGCCATCGATGCCTTGTTTTCCAGGAATTTATGTAATTCCCCTTTGAAGTAATTCATAACTATTATCAAGCTCCGTTGCCTTCCCATTGCTTGGTCTTTTAAAAAAATCTAAAAAGTCTCTCAAACATACAGCTCTTCTTCATAGGGGCTTAATCCAGCCTATAATTATTTTAGAAGCCTTATTTACATATTTGTCATTTATATGTTTATTAAAACATCTGATAAGTAGTCATCTACCTAGATTCTAAAGATGCTTTAGAAAATAGAAAAATAATGCAACAATTATATATACTATTTAAAAACTTGTATAAAAATATGTTCCATCATTCCCAGCTTGCAGTTTCTTTCCAAGTTGCATTTCATATGGGTTCATACAGAAAATTTATATAACACGTACAGTAAGGACTTTAATACCATGTGGCGACTACTGGTCGGAGATGAGCAAAGATATTTTTCTGTTCCATACCACAGTTGGCCAACTAGCCTTCCTCCAGGAAATTCTATTTCATCCCTCTTGCTCACAGGTTTCCTTTCTCATTCTTCAACTGTCAACCAGCAATCCATGGCTGTCAGTGAATGGAGGAAGAAATTTCTCTTAGAGATCATTTGTTTAAAAATCAATTCTTCGGATTCATTCAATCTTTTCCAAATCTCCTGATATTTCCCAGCTGAGTGCAAATGTTGCTGTTTAAGTTACATAAATATCAGTACTCCCCTATAAATTGTAGGAATCGAAATAAATGGATCAACAAGCTGGACAGATGGCACTCATCTTCCCCATTCCTTACCCTTCAAGAAGACACCGGTAGGTTGCTATCTCCTGTTCCAGTCTGTTTTTAATATCCATCAGTCGCTTGTAATCCTCAGCTTGGTTTTGGGCATCCGACTTCAGTTGCAGCAGCTCTGCCTCCCGGGCAGCCACAAGATTTTGTAACTGTGATAATTCCAACCCATAATGGGATTCCACCTCAGCCAGGGTCCCCTCAAGGGCTTCTTTCTAGGAACAAAGAAAGATTTTTGTTTTTCTGAAGACGCCAAATCTAAAGATGCTTTGCGGGGCCCAGGAAAAGCAGAGGGTAGATGGAGAGAATAGAAACTTGAGTCCAGCTTACAAACATGACTTGCTTTCAAGAAGATATTATAAAAATCTACACAAATGTTTAGTAGAGAATACCGGCTAATGATACCTGGAGTAAGCATTCTTAGACTGTTTTTAATAAAATAATTTGGAAGCTTGCCTATTACAAGGAAAGTATCTTGTACATAATTTTTATTTAAAGGAACCTTTCAAGGCATTCTTAAAATATAAAAACAGGAAGCCTGCCAGTCTCATTCTCGGAGAAATGACAGACAGCATCTTAGGAGAGATGGGGTGTAAATCAGCCTCCTAAATAGTAACTTTGTGAAAATGTTCATAACCTGCTCTAAAACTTCCAAATATGTCCATTGGTGCCTAGTATTGAGATATTCCTTCTTTGGTCATGAGAGAACTAAGTTCATACTAAACTTTAGTCGGTAACACTACTTCTGCATTAGAACTTATAGTATCCAGTCCACAAATTTGAAAATGACTGGAACTGACCATGCTCCAAAGAGACTGTAGCTCAATTTCCAAAGCCTGGGCCAGCCGTTTCAACTCCACCATCTTCATCTGAGCACTCTGTAGAGCTTCAGTGCTGACAGAAACCTCCTGATTGAGTGCATCACACTATGAAAGAGAGGAGAAGTTATACATTAGATATTCTAACCATATTATCCCCCTTACAGAGAATAGGAATCTTTTGGAAATTGGGATTATCATTTGCGTATGAACAGGCGTGGCTATGCTGCACATTGCTCAATTGTTCAGCTGTTTCAATTTGTCTAACAATTAAAAAAGCTTTTGACCAGGATTCATATAGATTATATTTGATCAGAAATCTCTGTTGTTCTCTAACAAAGCAGAATCAAATATCAAGGGCAGACCTTGGCCAGTAACATTTATTCATTCAATCAATTATCTTGAATTATAAGCTATCTTTCTGTTCAAACTCGACCAGCATCTGAAAAAAATGTGCATATGCATGTGTCTATAATTAAAATGAATCAGATCAAAATTCTCTACTAAGATCATTCAACTTTTGATGCAATCCATCCAACATTTGTATAGTTTAAGAATCCAACCTAATGCAGATGAATGCTATGCTTGTTTATAATATCATTGGCTTGACTTCAGTTGGCTATGAGGCATTTACAAGTGCATTGATTGCAAGACCGTTAATCCTGCTGCAATTTATTGCCAATTTGCCCCTTAGCTGGATTTTGAGATTTCGTAAGTCTTATTACCATCCAAAAAATATTTGATGCTTAATCTTAACAGTTACAAAAACTAGAAACATGGATTTTTGTTCTTTGAATGGAAATGTTTTTGAATATTCTAGATTTGCAGAGTAGGACTGGAGAAGTTGCAGAAACTGCTCTTCCTGGAAGCTGCATGTAAAATATTTGTCTTCTTAAAAGAAAAAAAATATCTGGCTTGGGTCTCAAGGTTGTTTCCCTCATCAACCTTGGTTGCTACCTTTGTCGTCGTCGTCTTCTTCTTCTTCTTCTTCTTCTTCTTCTTCTTCTTCTTCTTCTTCTTCTTCTTCTTCTTCTTCTTCTTCTTCTTCTTCTTCTTCTTCTTCTTCTTCTTCTTCTTCTTCTTCTTCTTCTTCTTCTTCTTCTTCTTCTTCTTCTTCTTCTTCTTCTTCTTCTTCTTCTTCTTCTTCTTCTTCTTCTTC
>NW_015386388.1:5075048-5100402 GCF_001527695.2 Protobothrops mucrosquamatus
CCTCAGCCTCAGCCTCAGCCTCAGCCTCAGCCTCTATGCTTCTTTTAAAAAGACATAGCTATTTGAATCTGAGTAGAAGGAAAGAGTGCCTAGAAGTATTACACACAAGGGTCTATGTGGTCTCCATGATGTCTAGGCACACTACTGTTGAAGCAAGACAGCATAGCTTCTCCTTCCATTCAATATACCTAAACACAGACAGTGTTTGGGCAATGAGACCACATCTTAGTTATACCTGAAGGCAACTGGCTGAATAGAGTGTGAGGTGGAATGTATTCTGGAGTCCCGGGAGGGACAGGCATTTTCCCAGAAAGCAAAGACAGCAGAACTTGGAATATCTGGCAGGCAAGAAGAGGGAAAGTGTGGACTGTCCCTAGCTATTCACAGAATATATCTATAGTTATGCAGATAATTGCTTTAGTCTGACAAGATTCTATTTGTAAGTGAATAACAATAAAAAAAACTATTCAGAAGTCATTCCACATGTTATACTTGGCTTTTTTGGACCTGACAGATATCAGCTGGACCATTACATAGTACATAGCAGTATCATCCAAAATCTCATTCCTACCTCCTCACATCTTGCATCAGAGGAAATTGTGCATGCATTATAAGCATAAACATATATGCTTAAGAGGAAAAACAGAAACTTATATTTTCCCTTATTTCTATCAACCGTATGCCCTCTTTCTGAGGACACTTTTCACGTGGTAGTGTAAAAGTAACAACATAAAGAGGAGGAAATGAAAGTATTTAGGGTGAAGGCCTAACAAATGGTATAAATAAAAAGTCTTTACTATATCAGAGAAGGGAAATACTTGAGAATGAAAGACATGTTCCTATGATATGAGAATTCAGCCAAAACAAATTTCTTCTATTTTTATATCATGCTCTTTCTAGCTCCTACAGACATATATAAGCTCACTTAATGTTTGCATCCTCCCTCTCCTGGAAGGGGAGAGACATTTCAGTATTTTACTTTGCCAAACCTTTCCTCACCTGGGATTGATGCAAAGCTTCAGCTTCCTGGCGGTTCTTCTCCATGACACCCTCATACTGGTCACGGACCTCACCCAGGACTTTTTGTAAATCAGTGCCAGGCATGGAGTCAACCTCCACATTGACAGTGCCCCCTAGATGCCCCTGGAGAGAAGCCACCTCCTATGGCATGAAAAAAAGTTCAGATGTATAGGAAACCAGTCAAATATCATCAAGGAAAGAGCTGGATGGCAATATACGGCAACCAGCAATGCCACAACAAAATATTAATTACATGAAATTAAAAAAAATTGTCATAGGTGGGCCCTGCAAAAAAAAAAAACAAAGTTGCATTGGAGTCCTGGAGTCACTTCCTGCTTCATCACTGAAGGGTTTCAAAGACTGGATACCGTGAAGGAATGTGTATTCTCTTTCTCCTGGGAATCCAGATCACATTCCATCAGATAGTCATTTGTCTGGGATGGCCTAAGGCTTCCTGCCCTGGACAGAAAACCTCCAAGATCCCTCCAACCCTAGGATTCTATAATTCTGTGGTTCTACAAAACAATCCTCAGCAGCATTCCAGTCAGCAACATGCCTTGTTTTATGCTTAATTATATTTAAAATGGGAAGATAAGCAGGGAAGTGAAAGTAAAGCAAGCAAAACAAAATAGAAAGAAAAATCAGGATTATACAGAGGTTCTAGAGCATTTTGAATTTGATTCCTAGATGCTTCAGGAACTGGGGATGGGGGAAACACAAACAGCAGACTGAAATGCTTTAAAGGACAGCATCTTTTCCCTGGATCATGAAGTTGACTCCAGCTGCCACATGCAACTGAAATATAAACTATGTAATTCTGCTATGGGCATCTTCACATCGCATGCTTAAGCTGCAAAACTTCTATACCGTCTGGAAATGAAATTGGCTGTCAAACCTGCCCCAAATTAAACATTTATAAAAAAAAAAGCCCTTGACTTCATTTGGCTGAAGTGATAGGTTTTGCCCCCCCCCCCTTAACAGGGACATCAGTCCTGCAGGAAAAAGGGAGAGAAAACATAGAATTAGTTAGTTTTCAGTGGGGTTTATCTGGATATTTGTTGTGAAACCTTTGAAGGAGTTTTGGGGCTTGGACATACTGAGCATCTACCCATTCTTCTCCGAAAGAGGAAAGTCCTTCCCTGTATTGGATTTTTCCTTTGTGTTTACGAGACTCTAAAATCTCCTTAACTTCAAAGTGTTGCTCACTTTCAATCAAAATGGGAGTAGATGGCAGTTTTGTTGCAGGGTGTAGGGGAGAAATGATTGCCGGTTTCTATAGGCTACAGTGAAAAAGGGGCCAAATACTGTGTAGTTGGGCAATCCATTCAGCCAGTGATGTGGTTTGTGGTTTGGTTTGGAGTATTCGAGCATAGCTACAATGTCCTGCCCAGATATGATTTTAAAGGGGGTGAAACTAGTGCTGCTATGCACTGAGTTATTGCAGGCCATCTCCACAAAAGGGTGGAGATCAGCCCAATTGTCCTATTGGTAGTTAATAGCATCTTAGGTACTGCTCCAGGGTGCCATTCATATTTTCACACATACCCCCATTCATCTGAGGATGATGGGAGGGGCTAAGCCCATGGGCTATGCCAAGTAATTTTAGGAATTCCTGCCAAAATTGCAAAATAAATTGAAATTTTGCAATCTGAAATGATGCATTCTGGGGCTCCATAAGTCGATACAAGTGTTGCACAAACAGCTTGGCCAAAGTGCGTGCTGAGGGAATTTTAGAGCAGGGCTTTTCAACCAGTGGTACAGGTACCACCTATGGTACATTGGCACCTGGCAGGTGGTACATGACCATCCTAGAAAAGTGGTAGTGGGGAAGGGGAATGAGCTGAACCGGTGGCAGCACCGCACAAGCCTGAGTGAGAGATGGCTGGAGCTGCAGGGCTGTCAGGGCTCAGCAGAAGCACCAGGATCAGCGCCAGGCTCCAGCTGGAGCTCGGTGCTGATCCTGGCACTTCTGTTGAGCCCAGAAGAACCCCCATCAGCTGGAATGTTGCAGCATCTCCAGGGTCTTGTAATTTACATTCAGATACTTGGCAACTGATTCATATTTATGACAATCACAGAGTCCCAGGGTCATGTGAAGTGATCAAACCCTGCTGCAACCACCCAGCAGACGGGGGGGGGGAATAAAAACCAAACAACCCCCCACCCCATCCCCGCTGCCAATCCTCTACAGAAATGCTCACAACAATGAAAACCTCGGATAGGAGGAAGAGCATGGCCGGGTGGGCAGGCAGGTGTCTTGCTTGGCTGTAACTTGGGGGGCACTTTTTCAGTGCCATTGTAACTTCGAACAGTCACTAAGTGAATTGTTGTAAGTCGAGGACTACCTGTACTTTATCACTTTTTTCCTTTTTTTTTTTTTGGTCATCAAGTTTTTGACACCTTGCTAGGTGACTGGTGGTACTCGGATGTTGCCATATCCTAAAAGTGGCACAATGGGTGAAAAGGTTGAAAAGCCCTGTTTTAGAGCATGGCCCACATGTATTTGTTTAGAGAAAAGGTCCATTATCACCCAAATTACTGTATTTCCTGAGCTTTCCAGCAGTTCCACTATAAAATCCACAGAAATATCCTTCCAGGGCACTTGGGGCTTTCCCACTGCTTGGAAGAGACCTGGGGTCTTCCCCAGGTGCCTTTTAGCTGATGCACAGATAGGGCAGCTGGTCATGTAGGTTTCAATGTGTTTTTTCAGTGATGGCCACCAGAATTGACCTCTCACAAAAGTGTCCCGCCATTTTTGAGTCGTGGCTTTTCTGCAGGACCATGATCTGTTGGTTTTCTGGGATGTACAGTTTGGCCCACACCAAATCCAGGCCATCACGTAAAATGTAGTCAGCTTTATGGGCTTTGAACCACTTGTCTTTTTCTAATGCCACTTTTAATGCTGTAAGCCAGGGCTTTTCAACCTTTTCACCCATTGTGCCACTTTTAGGATATGGCAACATCCGAGTACCACCAGTCACCTAGCAAGGTGTCAAAAACTTGATGACCAAAAAAAAAAAGGAAAAAAGTGATAAAGTACAGGTAGTCCTCAACTTACAACAATTCACTTAGTGACTATTCGAAGTTACAATGGCACTGAAAAAGTGCCCCCCAAGTTACAGCCAAGCAAGACACCTGCCTGCCCGGCCGGCCACGCTCTTCCTCCTGTCCAAGGTTTTCATTGTTCTGAGCATTTCTGTAGAGGATTGGCAGCGGGGATGGGGTGGGGGGTTGTTTGGTTTTTATTCCCCCACCCCCACCCCCCGTCTGCTGGGTGGTTGCAGCAGGTTTTGATCACTTCACATGACCCTGGGACAATGTGATTGTCATAAATATGAATCAGTTACCAAGCATCTGAATGTAAATTACAAGACCCTGGTGATGCTGCAACATTCCAGCTGATGGGGGTTCTTCTGGGCTCAGCAGAAGTGCCAGGATCAGCGCCGAGCTCCAGCTGGAGCCTGGCGCTGATCCTGGTGCTTCTGCTGAGCCCTGACAGCCCTGCAGCTCCAGCCATCTCTCACTCAGGCTTGTGCGGTGCTGCCACCGGTTCAGCTCATTCCCCTTCCCCACTGCCACTTTTCTAGGATGGTCACGTACCACCTGCCAGGTGCCAATGTACCACAGGTGGTACCCGTACCACTGGTTGAAAAGCCCTGCTGTAAGCAATTCATCCGGCATCTGCAAAGTGAGTTTCCCTTGCCCTCTCGTGATGGCTGGGGCTGCTAACTGTTGGGAGGGTATGACTGGTCTGATGACTTCAACTTCAGATCTATTATATTGGGGTAACCTCCAAAGGGCATCACCTAGCATTTTTTCTCCTTCGAATTGGAACTTTGTGTAGGCCCATTAGAAAAAAAAAGATTCTTTTAACTTATGTTTCTTTTTACTTAGATTCCAAACTCAGATAGCCTAACAAAAGGAAACAACATGATAAACATTTGTTTTCCAGTAGACATGTAATTGCAAAGTTCTTCTATTAAAGACTGTGTGGTAACATTGATCTAGGAAGTGTATTATTTAACTTGTATGTTTAATATCATGGGCACATTTTTCACACAGGTATATCCATTCTTACCTCCTTGTGGTTTCTTTTGAGACAGGCCAACTCCTCTTGGAGATTGTCAGCTTGTACCTGCAAGCTAGCTCGACTTGCATTCAATTCTTCTAGGGCCTTTCGCAATCCCCCAAGGTCTCCTTCCAAAGACAGGCGCATGGCTACCTCAGATTCCAGTCTACAAAAAGCAAAAGAGTCCACACAGCACATTTCTAGCCATGGCTCTTGATGGCTACATAACTGAGAACATCAAATGCTTGAGTCACCAGTCACTGTTGGGGCAAGTATCTAGGTCTTTGAGCTAAAAACAATGGTCCTACCCAGATCTCCTCTAGTTAATCTCTCTTGGCTTGACTTCAGATGATATTCGATCTAGGGACAATTAAATAGACAAGGAAGATTAAATCTTATTGCCATTCTGAGCGTCTTTCTCATTCTTTCTCTGTTTCCCAAGCTTAAAGCATATTTCAGTTTTTGTAACTGTTTCTTCATACCGTACAATATTTTTTTCTAGGGCCATCTTTATAGGAAGAAAGCTATAGGATATATAAAGTCTTCATAAGTCCAATTTGTAATCAATCATGTTAAACGGGTCTAGTTAGATGTTCATAGAACATGCAGAAATCAAGATTTTCTAACAATTATAAATATAATGCCATATTTAGTTCTGGTTTGGATATCCAATCAATATTAGCTGCTCTCAAAAGCCAACAAAAAGAAAGAGAAAGGAAAAGGAAAGCATTAACAGAAATGTATTAGCTATTATTTTTCTCAAACAGTCTTCAAAAAACTGAAGAATTGGATTGGAACAAAAATTGCTTTAAATAATTGAGTAGATTTACAAATTAAAAGTTTTTGAGTGAATTATATTTAATACTAGACTGTCTGACCATTGGGTCATCATTTTAGAGACATTTCCTTATCAGATTCCTCAATACCTTCAGCAATTTTAATATACTTGAAAAGTTCTTAAAAATACAGGGAGATATTCAGATACTTTGAAAGTAGCTCATGTTGAACTGTATAGCACAGTCAAGCATCAGAAGTTAACCATAGAGAATGTTTTATGACATTTTGCATTATGTCATAAAATGCTTTATAAAATTGACAAGTTTCAATTCCATGTGAGTCATGGATCCCAGATTCTGGATACATTCTATAAATTAGTCCCTTTGAGTTACCTTGATTGAAAAGGTTTTGCCCTATGATGCACCATTTCACTCAGTTACAGACAGTTTAGTATTATATCTTGCAAGCCAGCCATGGAAGGCTCTGGTCCTCCATTTATGAACATACTAGAATTAAAAGGATATGAAGTCCCAACATGGCACTTAGGACCACCTGCGTGCTTAAGCACACCCTTATCTGATTTATGCATTTTAATCTCAAATACACACTTTTGTACATCTTCCCTTGGTATTTTTTTTCTGAAAAGTATATACAGTGCTGAATCCCAAGGATAACTGTATTATGATCTACATATAAAAGAGGTGTGAAACTGGCTGATTTGCTTTAAAATGTAGACCAGATTAAAATATGAGCATCCCTACATAAAATTCTGATCAGTAATTTGAGTGAGTCATCTTAATTTTAATTCTTTCCTGTTGGTGATATCTTTTCAATATTAAAATTTTCTTTAAGATCACATTATTCATATTAGCTAGTCTATGAGTTGGTAGAAAAGTATGTCACCATCAATGATAAATGATAATTGAATAAGGAAAAAGTCTTATCTAGTTATCATTTCACAAATGCCTTTTTGCAGCCTGTATAGCCAACAGCCCTGGCTTTGCTTGTTATTAGCTGTAATAGGTGCTCACACGGAGGGGGGGAAATTAACCATGTTTTTACCTTATATCTGTTATCTAAATTGTTGATTTAAAAAATATTTAATATTTGCATCATGTCAGGAGGCCAACAAATAAAAACACAGGTACGTGGATTTGTTTTTTAAAAAAAGTAAGAAAACCAACTGTAAGACAAATATGGTTATGTGTGTGATGAAAAAGTAAAGGACATCAGTTAACTAAACTTACTTCACCCTGAAATCATCAGCAGCAAGTCTGGCATTATCAATCTGTAAGAGCAGTCCAGCATTTTTCAAAGTCTCCTTCTGAATCTACCAAAAAAAAAAAAAGGGGGGGGTAAAGTTCAAAACATCATCATAGAGAACACCATTTAACAAGGAAATTGTTAAATAAGTGTACAAAATTTGTTTAATTTATTTTGGATATGGTATCTATAAAGGTCATGCAATCACTGATATATAACACTAATAAAACACATTATACATACAAATACAAATATAAGATTATACCACCATAGAAGTAAAGGTAAAGGTTTCCCATGTACGGTTGTGTCCAACTCTACGGGACAGTGCTCCAGTTTTTGCTGAGGGAGCCAGCATTGTCCAAACATCCGTGGTCATGTGGCCAGCATGACTATACACTGAGATGCATGGAATGCTGTTACTTCCCCACTGAAGTGGTACCTATTTATCTACTCGCATTTGCATGCTTTCAAACTGCTAGGTTTGCAAGAGTTGGGACAAATAAAAGGTGCTCAGCTTGTCGTGTAGCACTTAATTCTTGAACCTGGCCTGATAAGTTCAGCTTCTTTAACTGCTGAGTCATTAGGCTATATATTGAGAGAGAGAGAGAGAGAGAGAGAGAGACAGAGAGAGAGAGAGAGAGAGAGAGAGAGAGAGAGAGAGAGAGAGAGAGAGAGAGAGAGAGAGAGAGAGAGAGAGAGAGATACACATACACATACACATACACATACACATACATATATATACATACATACAAGTATATACATGTATGTAAAGTGAGTGGATAATACAATTGATAAGATCAAATATTAAATTAGGATAAAACCATGATAAAATTGCTATAATATGGTACCACAGAGTTGCAACAGCATACAGTAGATATTATAGCTCAATATCTAAGGAAGCTAACCATCTAACTGCTTCTGGTGTGGCTGTGATGAGATCATTCCAGGTGCTTTGAAATCTCCTGGAGGGACATTCTCAAAGTTTATGAATTATCATTTGTTCTGGTGCACCACATTCACATTGCTGACTCTCAGCAATTCCCCACTTAAAGACCTTTGCCTTAATCTTGGTATGGCCTGTCCTGATTCTGTTCTGGTGGCCCCATATTTTTCAGGGCAACTGTATTCCTGGGAGTAATTTTGTTGGAACTACGTGACCTATTTGGCTGTAGTTATTAAAATCGCCCATTTTGATCACAATTCTTCATCTAGATCATAAGACTGTGATATGTTATCCCAAATTGGTTTCCTAGACTTAAGCCGGGTGTGAGGTAGAGAGTCTAATATTTTATGTGTGGGAACATTTCTAGGAATCAATGGCTTGTTTATCTTATTCCAATCTCAAACTGTCTGTTGTTATCGCCTGAAATCAGGAATGTTAGTACTTTCGTCTGAGCACAACTTTATGACACTGCAAGTAATTTTGTGAGATAAATAAAGCCACCAACTCAAAAAGCAATTGTTGAGGGCCAGAAACTGATATAACTTCACATGCCACATGGCTAGTTCTTTGCCCTGAAGTTTCCACCTTCAGCTTCAGTGCAGGACAAAATAGCATGACTGATGTAAAATAAAATATAATCTGTTCAACTTCTGTATATACAATGGGGAGGCATCACTTTGACCTCTTCCTCAAAAACAAAATATCTCGAGACAGTCCTGTTTCATGTCACTAATATAGCCTATGTCTAAAAAAAGAGAAAACCATTTCAACATAATACCTCGGACTTCATTTGGATCATGGCATTGAAATAGGCACTCATATCATGGGTACCAGTTGATGTTTGTTTTGTGTAAAACTCTTGGATGTTCTGCTCCAATTGCATGTTAGATTTCTCAAGGGACAGCACCTGTTTTAAAGAAAAGAAAATGAAATTTTAATTTTTATCAGAATAAAAAACAGCTCGCAGAATCCTAAAACCATTAGATGTGCTTTGGCTTTAAGTATCATCATTAGAAGGGACTACTGTCAGTTTTGGAGCTAGATAAATAGATACATAGACAGATTTATAGACAGACTTGAATGAATAATTGATTGACTTCCCTAACTGGTACCCTCAAACTTTCAGAATTCTTCACTCATATGGTCAACGTCAATAATTAGATTTGAAAGACTGAATTAAGGGCAGAAGAAAATCAGCCCCTCCTTCCTCCTGCAATTCCTGCCTTTCTTGATCACACCTTTAATAGACTATACATTCTTAGAATTGACATAGGTACTTGGCCTCACTACATAGCATCGTCCCTCAAGTCATTTAAATACTGTTGTTTGCTATAGCTGTAAGGAGAACAGGCTTTATTTTCTCCAGCAATGTCTGTGTGATGTTAGAGGACATTGGAAGTCCTCAATGGGGAAATGGCTTTAGTCAGATTGATAGGAATACAGGCTACAGAGAAGGAGGGAGAAAGTAAGAGAAAGACACCTCAATCCTGCACTTACCTGCTGAGCAAGCCTAGGCTGGTTCCAGTCCGAAATTTGGATGTAGAAAGAATGATAATGGGAATACTTCAGCATTTTTAAAATCAACAGAGGAAACAGAATAGTGAAGCATGAAAACTAGATGTCTTCAAAAGTTATATTGGCAGAATCCACACAGGGCTTTTCAACCTTTTCACAGTTTGTACTACTTTTAGGACATGACAATATTTGAGTACCATCAATGCTTAGCAAGGTGTCAAAAACTTGATGACTAAAAAAAGGGGGGGATTTTGGGTTTTACTGATTAGATTTATTTGTTGTTATAGAAATGGCTATTTATAATATTATGGAAAAGTAAAAAGTTGAGGTTCAATGTCAATGCTTCCTACTGCAACAGAGGAAGTCTGTTCTTTTTCCCTTCTCCCCCTCACTTTTCCCCCCTTTTTCCTCCCCACTGTGTTCTACTATTTGCTTTTGTACTTTTGTATTTTATTCTATAATGTAATAAAATACTACAAACTGTAGAAAAAAAGAAAAAAAGTGCCAGTTTTAATTTCTTCGGTGGCTGTTCCTCTGCTGAATCACTTTCCCTTTCCACTGACAAATGTATGGTGAATTTATCCATGTTTATTAATATGCACTACTACCAGCTAGTTCAGGGGTCTTCAAACTTGGCACTTTTAAGACTTGTGGACTTCAACTCCCAGAATTCCTCAGCCCTCATGGCTGGTTGAGGAATTCTGGGAGTTGAAGTCCACAGATCTTAAAGTTGCTAAGTTTATAGACTCTTGAGCTAGCTGGTTGGCTCTTCTGAGCTCTTCCACAGTGTAGTAAGAATGCACTCCCCCCCAA
This sequence comes from Protobothrops mucrosquamatus, assembly GCF_001527695.2. Lineage (NCBI taxonomy): Eukaryota > Metazoa > Chordata > Lepidosauria > Squamata > Viperidae > Protobothrops > Protobothrops mucrosquamatus. The sequence goes on from NW_015386388.1 coordinate 5,085,452, forward strand.
TCCTTTCCTATACCCTTAAAGACACAGGAATCAAGTGCAAAGCAAGAAAATAAAGAAACACAAACTCCGTTTTTTTTCTCTTTAAGCTGCCTCAGGCTTGAAACGGATCACAATGTTGCAATCCTAGACTGAAAGGCTCCTGGCAATTGCAAAAAGCTTTAGCTTTAAATTAAGCCAGTTTACCTTCAAATAAAACTTTCTAAAAGCCACAGACAGATTCAATTAAAGGGGGTAAAACTAATTACATTTGTTTAAAGGGATTAAACCTTTTCTGTTGTCTTTTTTCCCCTTCCCTCACCCAAACCATGTTTTTTATAGCCTCTCCTCTCCCCCCCCCCTCTTTTTCTTCAGTTCACCACCAGCTCTGAGCTGCTTCCGGAAGCGCCAATCAGCTGGAGCCAGTCAGCTGGAGCCCTGCCGGCTCCTGGGGCTTCTGCGGAGCCCAGACAGTCCTGCAGCTGCAGCTGCCTCTCCCTCAGGCTTGGCTCGCTTCGGCTCATTCCCTTCCCTTGCTACACTTGGCTAGCAATCGCGTACCACCTGCTGTGTGGCAAAGTACCCCAAGTGGTATGCGTACCACCGGTTGAAAGCCTCTGCACTAGGACATTTCCTAAATGATTGGGAACTTAGAGATATAGTCTGAAAATCTCTAGCGGGCACTAGATGAGGGAAAGTTTTTGGAAGCTTATTTGCACAGTTGCATATGTATTGTATTTAAATGAATGAAAATTGTTTAATACAGGTAGTCCTCGAGTTACGAGTTTAATGGAGCCTGCCCATTCCATTTGTAACATGAAAACTCGAGGGAGTGAAACTCGTACCTCGAACAAGATTCCTCCCTTGCTCATTAAGACGCACGCTCGTTAAGTGAACATGAGGCATCTTAGGGTGGGAAGGCCATGGAGGGTCTAGTAATGGAACAGACCCACTAAGATACTTCATGCTTCCCCCTCCCTTCATGCCGCACCAGACTCACCTTGAAAAGATCCGGAGGCTGGAACCGGGCATTGGAGGCTTTTTCCAGGCTGCTGCTGCCCAGATCTGAGACTGGAGGATATTTACGCATACCTCCAGAGACCAGATTCGGGCTTCTGAGGCCTTTTCCAGGCCGCTGCTGCCCAGAAGTGAGGCCAGGGGACACTTGCATCGCCCTCTGGCAGCCAGATCCAGCCTCCAGAGGGCCGCGGAAGCATCAGTGACCTCAGTTCCTGGTGGCAGTGGTCTAGAAAAAACCTCCGGTGCCCGGATCCAGCCTTCGGAGGCATGCGGAAGTGTTTCCCGGCTTCGGTTCCGTTCTCTATTGCAGAAAACAGGCCTAAAGTACCATGAGATCATGCGAGATCAGTAGCGTGAGATCTCACCCCAATGATCTCATGTGATCTTGCATTACTTTAGGCCTCCATTTTCTGAGAACACACCAAAGGCCTGGAGCAGCCAAGAAAGCAAAGGATCTCGATCTTTGCAGGGTGAGTATTGAAGGCCTAGTGCTTAGGGAGACCCGAGGCAAGGGTGGGGAGGGAGGGAATAACCAAGGTTAATGTTGCAGTACCACTGTGGTTGCTCATAAGGGTGAACAACTGCCATGGTGCAGCAACATTTGTAATTTCTGGATTGCTTGTAAGCACTAGAGCTTGCTTATTGCGTAATTTCAAACGTTTGCTAAGCGAATGTTCGCAACTCGGGGATTACCTGTACTGCTCTTGGCTAATCACATGGTTATTGCCATGGAAAGAATTGGAACCATTTCTGTTCTGCTCTGCTATGTCTTGTTATGTCTAAAGTCTGAAAAGAAAAGTCATTTTAATTTGTCCTTGCAAATATGATTCCATGTTCTCATACTGAGAAGGTGGATTATAACCTATTCAGTTGTTTCTGCACTGGAGGATTCAAAAATCCTGATTTCTCTGTTAAACATTCTGAGTTAATTATTGTCTTCTAAACCCTTGTTTAGAATTATAGCTCTTAAAGAGGCTCATAAATTGAGAGAAATGTCAAGTTAGAGATAAAAACAGACATTTTAGAAGAGTAAAACAAGAGATTCTAATTTGTGTAGACAAGGAATATCATCTTCACGGTGAGAAGACAATTCCATCCTGGGTGTTGTCATACTAATGACACATTGCAATCAAACCATGTTTCTGTGATACCAAACATATGGAGTTGAGGGAAAATTATACCTTGCCTATCCCACTCCCATTCCCAAAAAGATGGGGTATCAAGCCATTTAAAAGAACAATGACTGATCATTGCAAATAACCTGCAATTAATCATTTCCTATGCTAACTTCCAAATCATTTGAATTCAATGTCTCAGTTATAACTTTCTGACATTGCAATATAAAGCAAGAAAATAAATCTTCCATAACTAAAGCATTTTTTCCACAAAAATAAATAGAATACAGAATATAACCAGTTATAGAAATGCATTTATTTATTTTTAATCCATGAGCTCAAATAATTATCACTGTGCTGTGTTCTGAAATACCTCTGTTGCACTGTGAAACCTATTTCACACAAGGATGAGGTTTTCTAATGGAAGATAGAAGGTTTTACTTTGATAGCATATGTATGGGGGAGTGTTGTCTTAGAGCACCATGAAATATGATTGTACTGTTAATATTACTGTTTTCTTTTTTCTTTTTATGTTGTGAGCTGCCCAGGGTTATATTCCTCCCCCCCAATAACATATAAAAATAAGTCTCCTCAATAAATAAAACCATTAAATAAAGCAGATCAGGATGCTTCAAGATTAAAAAAAAAACACTTCTCAGGGTCCCAGTGTAGATCAGGTACTTTATATTTTGTTTTAAAGTATAATACTAAATAAAGTGCATTCAAAAAATCTTGACCCTTACTCAGCTTTGCAAGATTAATCCCTGGGTATTCACCGGCATGCTTGAAAGTCATGAACAGATAGAGCACTAATGATAAAAACAGAAAAAATATTGTCTTTTGATTCTATTCTTTTCTTCCTCTTATCTTCTCAAATCATGCTCTTCTGTAATTTTCTATCAAACATTGTCTTTGTTGGAGAGGGGAAAGGGATATGAGCTAATAATTTATCTAAACGTTTATCAACATCTTTCTTTTGCCACTGAGCAACTGGACATGGTCCTATATGAATCTTCCTACCAGAAAAAAATGCTGAAAGGTTTATCACTTAACAAGCACCTTCCTTGTCAAGTATCAGTCTTATATCGTTATTCTCCCATATTCCACAAAAATGTCCGAAAGACAAAGATTGACATATCTTTATAGTATTATTTTTTTCTCTGACTTTGCCATTAGGTAAACATTATCTGATTACTTACTTTGTCTAGGTAGGCAGCCAGACGGTCATTCAGATTTTTCATGGTACCCTTTTCATTCATGTCCAGAATATTTGTGTCCATAAATCCCTGCCCATCACCATATGACAGCCTAGTCTTGTCTCTGATAACCCTGTGGATACTTGGCACTGCCTGAGGCCTGCCTAAGGCAAGCAGGCGTCTTCCTCTGGGTCCCTGGATGCTTCCAGAGGACATGCTGTGGCTGGAAAAAGTCGTAGGCATGGTTTCACCTGCAGAAGCAGTGCAAATTGGAAGAGTGAAAGCAAAGTAAATCTTTGAGAGTCTCCTTATATAGGCAAGTTAAGGGCAAAACTAATCTTTAGCCTTCCCCTTACTGGACTGTCTGGTTGTACCGCAAGATAACATGAAGAAAAGAGTTTGTTTTGGAAACGAAGCCCAAGGTCGTTCATCCCTTCCCCCCCCTCCTTGAGGCTAGTTTGCCGTGCCATTGCAAAATCCTCTGATCGGATCTCAATCTCAGCCACTTCATCAAAATAACACCAAACTGAATGTTCACATTGGCCTTACAGTTTCCAAGCCAAATAAGGACAATAATTCAAAAGATAATAGAGGGAAAAGAAATAGTCCAAAATTTGTTCTCCTTTTAATAGGTTGGGAATGTTTCCATAAAAATGGAAGACGTTTGGTAAGAAATCCACCGGGGTTTCATGTGAGATCTTGTGTGGAATTGCTATGATTCAGTCACTCACATTTTATGGAGGAACCCACATGATACTAGCATTCATTGGTAGTACTCCCACATTTTCTCATTCCTGCTTCTACAGTTTCCTTACTAGAGGAATTTTGTATTTTTACAAAGCTAATAGTTTTTACAAGTAAACATGGCCTTAATGGTGCTTTTCCAATGTTCCTAATATAGGCAAGTTTTGGTTCTTAAACTATTGTGCCAGCATTTTAATCTTTCCTTTTTTTGAAAAAAAAAGAAACCCAACAGATCTTTATAGTGGTCCTAATAGTATATAGTATAGTCCTAATTAGCCAATTTTGTCTCTCTCCCCCCCATGTATATGAAATATATTGAATTAATAGCCAGGCAATATATTTTAATGCACCAAAATACTACTTATGGGATTGGTCCTTAAATGCTGCTATGCAAGCATCATCTTTAAATTCTTTGAAAAAATCATTTACAGTTCACCCATCAGGAAAAACATTTTTGATGATTCCCCCATTCCTGTTCATGTTGAAAGCACCAACTTCCAGGTTGAAAGGATTAGCCAGTGACATCACAGTTGCCCATGGGACACCTGGTTGGGGGCTCCTTTCATGTCCCCATTAATGTGCCCACAGAAGCAGCACCTATCTATTTATTTGCAATTATTCACTTTTGGAGTGCTAGGTTGGCAGAAGCTGGAGCAAATGACAGGAGCTCATCCCATCATGCAGCAGCACACGGATCTCAAATACAACTTGCAGATTGTCAACCCAGCATTCTAACCTCATGAGCCCCCGTGCTCCACAATTTTTGATGATTTTTTTAGAAAAACATAAATTAGGAATGTGCTAGAAATCATTTTCATTCATATTGCATAGCATATTATTCTCCAATAATGTGGAAAGTCAATTTCAATTTATTGAAATTCAATATGACTATGAAAATCAATTCTAATCAAAGGTGTCTATAACTATAAAGAAAATCTAGTTTAATACTAGACAGTAATGGGGTAAGTAAGGTTTAGACATGTGTTTTTGTTTATTAATATAATATGGGATAACTACTACAGTACCTCATTTGCAGACATTGACCAAGCAGAAAGATAGTAAATCCCAATGTGATGGGAGAGTGTAACTTTCATTGAGCAGACTAATAACAGAATAGGATGAAAAGACAGAGGAGAATTCATTAAAGCAAACTGCCTATGAAATCCAAATGGTATTTTGCACATATATAAAATAGTAATATAGACAGGTTTTTGTTTCCATTGACTCCGAAGTCTACTATACCACAGTCCCAATTTTCTAACAAGGATTAAGTTTCTATTGTTCAAAGCATTAGATGCAAGTATTTTACTCCTTAAGACTCCTACAGCAAACCTACGTACATCTTGAGATATTTTCTGTTAAATGAGTTCTAGGGATCACAATTATCATTCAGCTATGCCAGAGGTGCCCAACCCCTGGTCCGTGGACCAATACCCGGCCGCAACATACTAACAACTGGTCCACACAAACAAGCAAAGCTCCATCCGCAGGATGCAGGCAGAACACAAAACCACGCACCCTCTGGCCTGCAGAAAAACCTCTCTCCACGGAACAGGTCCTGGTGCCCAAAAGATTGGGAACCTCTGAGCTATGCCTAAAAAAACAATCAGATTTATTATCAGTTCAGTGTACTGTATGAGGCAGTAAGGCATATAATAATCACTTATATGGGGCAAAATCCATTGAGAACTGTCTATGAGTTTCAATAAGATTTAGAATTTAGTAATACATTCATCACTCAAATGTTGGAATGTATATGAAAGTAATACCTTACAACATGTTTCAAATTGTATTTATCAAATTAGATATACATTTTCTCCAATATTGCAAAGATATTGCTATTACCTTTTAATTTAAATTCAGGATTCTGTGAAATTTGTCCTTGGGTATGCTTGTTTTAAAAACTAGAATGAAAAAGGGGACTTCACATGAAGTATGTGGATATTCCAGTAAGTAAATCATAGTGGATTAATGCAACAGGGAAACTTCTAGAAACAACAGCAGAAAAATGTGAAATCTTCAAATGCCTGGGATTTTCCATGGCTTTATCCCCTACAAATTGTATTTTACAAGCAAAAGAATTGAGATGGAAAATCCCTAGTAATACATTAATAGTTTCGACAAGAGATTCCAAACTAAATCTCTGAAAATACATTAAGCTTACAATGAAATATAAGACATTGGTCAATACAACAATCAACATCTGAGGCTTACAGATCAAAAGCAAGGTAGTAAATTGCATTGAGATTTGGTGACTCAAAACTTAGCTGCTATTATACTGTGTCATACATACTCTGCTTTCCACATTATTTCTGACATTCTTTAAGATAGATATGTGGGAAGGAAAATGGTTACCTTACATTGTGATGTGCCATGTGTCAGAAAGGCAGTTAAGTTATGGATGAACCTCTGGAAAAAGAAATTAGGCTGTACATGTGAAGTGGAAATAGGATAAGGAATAGTAACAGTAGCTTAAAATGAAAAGGCCATGGAAGAAAGGACCCCTCAAAGATTTTGGGCAGAAATAAGCTTATTGTCACTAAGAAAGTGAGCATACATTGGAGCCAGAAAAAAACTTAGCTATCTGGGCCTTGAATTTTTTTGTACAGGAGCCTCATTCATTCCTGATCTGCTACTGTTTAAAACAGAAGCTACAGAGACAAGTAAGGTTTTTCTGGCTTAGAGAATATACTCTCTCCCTCTGCCCAGCCCACATAGAAAGCAAAGATATGCATGATGAAAAACTCCTGAGAACTGATTATTTGCAATTTCATAGTATTGCCAGCTTTAATTTTGGAATTTTATTTCTTTTTTTATGTGCTAGGTCAGTGGTGGCGAACCTATGGCACGCGTGCCAGAGGCGGCACTTGAAGCCCTCTCTCTGGGCACGCGTGCTACACCCCAGCCCCGCCTCCCCTGTGGCCCCCTCCTCACCAGCAGCCCCCCTGGAGGACAGTCGCCCCCAGGCATGGCCCATACAGAGCAGCACAGCCAAGGACATAGCCAAGCAGCAGGGACAAGACTTCACCCTTGCACCCCATAGCGTGCAGATGATGCTGCAGGGTGTGGGCGGAGGGCGTGGCTGCCATGGCGCTGCAGGGCTGCCTGGGCAATCTGCTGTGGCAGGCCATGGAGGCAGTGCGTGGCCCTTTGGGTGGGCGGGACAGGGGGCAGGTGGAGGCGGAGCAGGCAGGACAGGAGGCGGAGGGAAGGCGGGGGGCGGGTTTTGGGCACTCGGTCTCTAAAAGGTTTGCCATCACTGTGCTAGGTCATTGTACAGACTAAACCAGTGGTTCTCAACCTTCCTAATGCCGTGACCCGAAATCATGTGGTCGTAAGTCGAGGACTACCTGTATTTCCCTGCGGGCGGGGCAGGAGGCGTGCATGCTCCGCCTCCTCTCCTGCGGCTGGAGCGCATGCTGGGCAGGCCGAGGGTGGACGCAGGCCGTCACCCAGCAACCACCTCAGCCCGGGAGCGCCGCGCATGCATGGTGCCGCCCCCTGTGCCGGCCGAGGCGTAGCTGGCAAGCGGCAGCGACGGCGCAGGCCGACCACCGGCTGGGCCACCAGCTGGCCCAGCCCAAGGGAGGTAAGGCACCCGCCGGGCCCCACGCGCGCCAGCAACCCTCCCTGCGCCCGCCGCTGCTCCGCTAGCCTTACCTTGGCCACCGCACATTCGGTGCTGCGGCAGGCAGGCCCAGGCGCTTCTGGGCGGCCATAGCACGCAGCAGCAAGGGCGCAGGCTGACCACCGGCTGGGCCACCAGCTGGCCCAGCCCAAGGGAGGTAAGGCACCCGCTGGGCCCCACGCACGCCAGCAACCCTCCCTGCGCCCGCCGGCCTCCCACCTCCCACCCCTGGCCCTCTTTTACTTACATTTAGTAGTTGCTCAGCAGAGAGGGGTGGAAACGTCCAGAAAGCTCACCTTAGCTGCAGACAACGTGCAGCACCGTTTGCAGACTGGGACTTTTGGCAGGCTCAGCAGGGCAGAGACAGCCTGGACAATTCCTATTGGCTTTTGAAAGCCAATAGAATTAGACTCTATTCAAGAGAGTCTATTCTATTGGCTTTCAAAAGCCAATAGATTCTATTGGCTTTCGAACGCCAATAGAATAGAGTCTCTTGAATAGAGTCTATTCTATTGGCTTTCAAAAGCCAATAGAATAAGAGAGAGTAGCACAGCTAAGGAAAAGGGGAAAAAAATGGCGGACTGCGTTGTTTGGCAACCCCCGTGAAATGGTCGTTCGACCCCAAATGGAGTCGCGACCCACAGGTTGAGAACCGCTGGACTAAACAGAAGTAGAATGGGAGAGGAAGGAGAGAGGGATGAGAGCCAACAGTGAGAATCCATTTCAAATAATAGAAGGGATGTTTCTATTTGTTGAATAGGATTAGTAATCCCTTTATAATGAGAACAATTCAAATTAACATCATAATTTGATGATGTCACACCTTCCTTGTTCTACTTCTCTTGATCTCTTGCAATTTTGCATTGTTCCATTACTGGTTGGTTTATAGTATCATGTACACTGATAAAGGCCAATAGTGTTTAAATAGCTGCCTGGTTGACAATAATATAAGATGATCCAGGAAATCATGTCTATAAATTTATGCCTTTTAAAAAAGGTAAATGATGAACTGAATTCCAGGTGACCATATGAATATATAAATGTTTTATTAATATTTAAATGTATGTTGCATGACTCTTAGCAATTCTGGGTGACAGTGTAGTTTTTTTGGCATCATTATAGAAGTTGGAATTGTTTTGCTTTGGGGTTTTTGTTTTTGTTTTTCTTTGTCAAGTCAGTGTTGACTCCTAGCAATTGCAGGACTAGATCCTGCAGTTTTCTTTTTGGAAGAGGATTGCCATTGCTTTCTTCCTAGGACCGAGAAAAAGTAGCTAGTCCAAAGTTGCCCAACTGCTTTTGTGTCTAAGGTAGGAATAAAACTCATGGTCCTTCAGTTCTAGACTGATGTTGTAACTACTACACCAAATTGGCTTTCATAGAAGTAATATATTATTGCATTTTTCGGGAATTTTTTTTATATCCCAATCTGGGCTAAAGTGTCACTATGATATTCCCTGGTGGTCTCTTATTCAATATTTAAATTTGATTTGACAATTTTTAAACACTCCCTCCCCCAAAAGCCAGCCAGATACTGCCATATGCCAAGACCTGTTAAGTACACATTAAAAAGTCTTGAAAAAGAAAACATCCAACAGGCCAGGATTAGCAGATCTACCAAAGACAAAATATGGGCTGTATTTATATGACTTCCTGATTGTGTGAATTCACAATACAGTAAATTTTAATCTAGCCAGGTAACTTGGCTTTTCAGAACGCACTATTCAATGAAAAAAACAAAATTTATCAAACCTAATGTATTGTTGTGAGTATTGCAAACCCTGGGTGTGATTTCCCAAGAAAACCTGCTTTTATTGGAAAGGCTAATTTAAAGGACTCCTCCATTTAGCTGCCCAAGATAGAGTTCTAAATGGAAAATGAATGGTTTCCTAGCATAGAGCTATGATATTCTCAATATTGCAAAACCTAAAGCCCCAACTAAAGGTACCAATGACAGAAATTTGTAATTCAGCAAAATTTACATAGCTATTTGTTTCCCATTAGCTTAAGGTTCTGTTTGTTTGTCTGCTTACCTGCTTTGTACTGGGAATTTAGCCAAGCTGTGATTATTAATACAGAAACTAAAGGTATCCTCCTGAACTGCTAAAAATTACTGGGATTTTATCACTGAGTACAATGAACATTGAGAACTCTGACCAAATTATGTCAAAAGATTGTAAGAGTATAAATGTCAAGACCATGAAAAGAAACACCATATACAAATTGAATCTCCATTAAAGAAATGTCTGAGCTATTCTTCATAACTAAATTATTTCTAAATGATTGCTATAATTAGAAGGGAAGGCCTTCTAATTACCAATGTTGAAAAACAAAAGCAAACACAGTACTACATGCTGTGCAGGAGAGATGGGAAAGATGCAAGAGGAAAGCAGTCATTCTATGATACCTCCTTTTCTAGCCTTCCCCAATACCTATGCCCTCCAGATAATTAGACTATAACAGTGATGGCGAACCTTTTAGAGACCGAGTGCCCAAACTGCAACCCAAAACCCACTTATGCATCGTCGAGTGCCAGGTGGGTGTGGCCCATTGGCTGGATGTAGCCCGTTGGGTGGGCGTGGCCCATTGGGTGGGCGTGGCTGCGGTGGTAACGGCAGACTGGGTGGGACTAAAAAGTTCAATCAATCAATTCCAACTTTGCGAGATCTTTTTTTTCCCCATGAGAAGTTGAAATTGACTGATTGAACCTTTTTTTTTTGTTGCACATGGTGGCAGAAGCCTAAAGCGAAAAGGTTTTATAAAACCCAGCTGAAAGCCTAGGACTGGGGTGACGGCGCGCATGCCCACAGAGAGGGCTCTGAGTGCCGCCTCTGGCACCCGTGCCATAGGTTTGCCACCACTGGACTATAACATTAGACTACAACATTACTCAGTTACTTGAAGTTGTACAGCATCTAGAAGGCATTAGGCTGAAGAAAGATTCCTTATCTACTATAAATACAATTGTTATATAGACTGTGGCTAGATAGTATAACATTTAAATTGTTTACATGTTGTGAATAGTATTTTAGAATAGAATAGAATAGAATAGAATAGAATAGAATAGAATAGAATAGAATAGAATAGAATAGAATAGAATAGAAGCTGGAAGGGACCTTGGAGGTCTTCTAGTCCAGCCCCCTGCTCAAGCAGGAGAACCTACCATCTCAGACAGGTGACTGTCCAATCTCTTCTTAAAAACCTCCGGTGATGGAGCACCCACGTGAAGGCAAGCTGTTCCACTGGTTGATTGTCCTCACTGTCAGGAAGTTTCTCCTTAATTCTTTGATCAGTTTCCAACCATTGTTTCTCGTCCTTCCCTCTGGTGCTTTAGTGAACAACCTGGCCCCCTCTGCCTTTACCTTGTCAAATGCCTTACTGAAATCTAAGTATACTACGTCCACTGCATTTCGCTGGTCTACTAGTTTAGTTACTTTATCGAAGAATGAGATGAGACTGGTTTGGCATGATCTATTTTTAACAAATCCGTGCTGGCTACTAGTTATGACTTTGTTTGCTTCTAGTTGTTCGCAGATCTGTTTTTTGATAAACTTTTCTAGGATCTTCCCAGGTATTGATGTTAAACTGATTAGTCTGTAGTTTCCTGGGTCCATTTTTTTCCCTTTCTTGAAAATGGGGACCACATCAGCCCTTTTCCAATTCTCAGGTACTTCCCTGGTGCTCCAGGATTTGTGAAAGATGTGGTGCAACGGTTCTGAGATAACATCTGCCAGCTCTTTCAGAACTCTGGGATGTAGCCTGTCAGGTCCCGGTGATTTATATTCATCAAGGACGGATAGGTGTTTCCCTACCATTTTCTTTCTTATTTTAATTTTTGTTTCTAATATGTCCTTTGCAGGGTTTTTTTGGTGTGATGGGGCATAGTTTTTTTGTGTGTGAAGACTGACACAAAGTATGAGTTAAGCAACTCGGCTTTCTCCCTGTTGCCTGTAATTTCCTTACCATCTTCTCTCTTTAATGGGCCTACAGTTTCTTTGATTTTTTTCTTGTTAATATGTTGGAAGAAACTTTTTTTATTGTCCTTGATTTCTGTTGCAAGTCTTTGTTCGTTCTGAGACTTTGCGTTTGAGCCTTTGCTTCATCTTTGCATGTTCTGGCTGTCTGCTGATAATCGGTTTTAGTTATGTGCCCCTCTTTCCATTTTTTGTATTTGTCCTTTTTGTTTTTTAGTTTCTTAGAGAGGTCTTTGTGCAGTCATGCTGGTTTCTTCTTGGACTTCTTGTTTTTTTTCCTCAGTGATATTGTGCTGGTCTGGGCTTTTGTGATCACATTTTTCAGGGTTTCCCACACTTCCTGGGTTGTTTTCCCCTTTAGGATTTTCATCCATGGGATTTTTCCTAGGTTCTGAGTTTATTAAAATTGGCTCTTTTGAAGTTTAAGACATTGGTTGGATTGGTTTCTATTGCTAGTGTTTACATTATATTAAATTCCAATATGACGTGGTCACTTTCACCCAAGGTTCCAGTAATTTCGATTCCCTCTATCACTTCTTCTCTGTTTGTAAGGATTAAGTCCAGTATAGCTTTATGTCTAGTTCCCTCCTCCACCTTTTGGGTGACAAAGTTGTTGCTAGGTTGGTTAGGAATCTGTTTGATCTCCCACTCACTGCAGTTTGTCTCCCAGTTGATATCTGGATAGTTGAAGTCTCCCATTATTACTGTGGTATGCTTCCTTCATGCATTTGTTAATTGGTTGGCAAAGAGTTTGTCTGTTTCTTCTGATTGGTTGGGTGACCTGTAATATACACCTATGGCAATGTCACTTTTTTTCCCTTTATATTGACCCATATACATTCTGGAGAGATTTTATCTTTGATCATGTGCATTTCTGCAGATATGTAGTGTTCTCTTACATATAGTGCAATTCCCCCTCCTCTTTTTGTAGACCTGTTTCTTTTGAACAATTTGTATCCATCCATCAGTCCATTCCATTCATGGGTTTCATCCCACCAGGTTTCTGTTATGCCAGCTATGTCATATCCTCCCTCGTGTACTATTGCTTCTAGTTCACCGTTTGTTCCCCAAGCTTTGAGCATTTGTATTTAAGCATTTAAGACTTTTATGCCTGTCCATTGCAGTGTTTTCTGTATTTCCTGGTGGTTGTTTCAGTTTTTCTTTTTTTTGATCACTTCCTACCTCATTGTTTGATTTGTTTTCTTGGGATTTATGATTGGTTTGGGTTCTAGAGATTCTAGAGATTGGTCACCCTCCTCCCCCTTAGTTTTAGTTTAAAGCCCTCCTGATGAGTTTGGCCAGTCTTTTTCCAAGTACATTTTTACCTGTGCTCCTAGCTTCTTGACTTTATTGCCTAGTTGTTTGTAATCCCTCACTATTGTACTCAGGTTGTTTGTTGCATCATTCGTCCCAATGTGGTGGAGGAGGAGGGGATAGTAATCTGTGGGCCTAGTTATTTTGGTTAGGTTCTCAGCCACATCTTTGATTTTTGCTCCAGGAGACAGCATATCTCTCTGGATTGTATATCTGGTCCGCAGATGGATGGTTCTGTTCCTTTGAGGATAGAGTCTCCTATTACCAACACTCTCCTTTCTTTTTTGGGGAGGGCTGCAGTCTGGGATGCTTTTCTATTTATCTCTGGTGTGTTTGTTGATGTGGCTTTTTTAGGGATATTTGAAGTTGTCTTTTTGCTAGGTGTCTGCATGTCTTCTTTGAGGAGGGTTGTGGGTCTGCGCGTTTCCGTTTAAGGGGAGAAATTGATTGGTCAGTTTTAGTGGGGCTAACCTTTTCCTGTAGTAGTTCACATAATTTGCATCTGATGCATGTATAGTTTGGGTGTTCTTTGGGCATCAGGGCTGCCTTGCCTGCAGGCCTCCCGGCTCACTGCTGCTGCATCTCTGCTACCTACAGGCCTCCTGGTCCACCACTGCTGCCACCCGCCACCTCTGTGCTGCCCCCAACTGCCTCATTGGTCCGCTGCTTCATGTTGCCGCCGGCCACCTCCTTTTCGCTTCCCCCTGCAGTCTCACCGGTCCTCTGCTTCGTGCTGCCGTCAGCTGCCTCCTCTCCATCTTTTGAGCTGCCGGTGCATCATGTGGCTACGCTTCATTGTGCCGGTGGATTACAGGGTCACAGGGCCTTTCAGGTAGGCCTCTATTGGTCTAGAAGTCCTCCAGTGTCCCCTTTATTATCCTGCACAGCCATTCTGACAGATGGGGGGGTGCTCTGGTTCCAGTTCGCTGCCTTTTTTTTCCCCCAGCGTTGAGCTGCTTAGCTGTGCTCTTAAGCTGGCTCTCTCGTTCTCTGCTGCCGGCTGCCTCTGACTTCACGTGCAGCCATTCATTCGCTGCACTGCTGGTGTTTTCCTCCTTGCCCCAATTTCTTCTTTTTCTTTATCCTTTCTATCTTCCTTATCTAACTTTCTGCTTCTTTTTCCTCCCATTTTCTCCCTCTCCTAGTACTTTCCTACTTAGTTTGGTTACTTCTCTCCCTGTGATCCGATGCTGCTTCCTACACTTCCGCCATCTTGGATAATGTATATATTTTAATCTCATGAGCCTAGCTGAATCTTGAGAATTTTATCTAGGAAGGTCTCTGCTATGTTGAAAACGAATTTTAACCAGAATTTGCTGATATGATAGTTACTCTAGAGACAACCCCTAGGAACTTATAACCATAAAAGGTAATTTTTTTTCTTTCCTGCACTTTACTCAAAAAAATATTTAATTCATCCAATGCGTGCAATGAGCAAGTAGAGAATGTCAAGCACATTTCATTCACATGGTGACATATAGTCTTCGACATAAAACTCCAACTGGGATTAGAAGTTTGGTTATAGTCATGACAGTTGCCAAGGCACCTATGCAATTGGATCCAATTTTACAACTGTTTTTACTGCAGTCATAAAGCAAATTATACAATCTTAAATTTGAATCCATTCTTCCAAATGGGTGTTGGAAGAAAAGTCTTCATCCTGGTTCATCCAAGCTGGGAATAAACATGGCAACTGCTTTGGGAAGAAGGTTGTAGTTTATTGGAGAGGAGAGCCAGACAGGAAGATGGGTCTGGCAGAAAAGAGAGGGAACACATGTAGGGAGTGGGTTTTTTTTTTTTTTTTTCAATATAAAATTTTTATTTTTATCATAAGAAAAAAGAAATACATCACAAATATTTCACAATATTATATCCCATCCCCCCACCCCCCGGACTTCCCAAACCAACCTAGGCTGATATTCAAATACAAGTAAACAAATATTAATATCTCTAACTCCAAAGTCTAAACTTAAACAATCCATCTCCT
>NW_015386388.1:5101714-5133702 GCF_001527695.2 Protobothrops mucrosquamatus
CTCGCCTACATCGTCCATATAGGACGACTCGGGAACTCAACTCCTACCCCGGGCAGCTCACCGATCCCCTTATGCCCAGGGGAAAGGTATCAAGCCGTTTGACAGCAGATGCTGGCTGTCAAACCGGCTTTTACGCAAAACAGGCGGGAGGCAGCAAACAGCTGCGACCAGCGAAATCGCCTGCCACCGGAAGTCCCGTAGGGAGTGGGTTTTTTATACCCTCTGAAGCCTTTTGTTTTGAGTTGTTTCCTGTTCCCGTGGCATGAGGTTTGAACTGAGTCTGAGTGTGCTTTTCTGGCCCTTGGTATCTGTGGTTTAATCCTATTATGTTTCCCTGGGGCTGGACTAATGACTCTTAGAGTTTGGGTGAGGTATGCAGATTTTAGGTCTTTGTCTTCTTAAACTTCTAGCTTCAACTTTCCTGAATGGTTTGCATCTCCATTTCTATAGAGCTGGTTTCTGCTTGGGGGAGGCAGACTTGGGGCTATTAAGAAAACTGGACATGCTTTCCTGCTTCTTCAAGATCCTGACGAAATATATTTTTTCCTGCCCTTAATATTTCCTTCTCTGGGGGGGTGACTTCCCACATGGGCATTGCAACTCAATGGCCACAACCATCACAAATTGTGGTTAGATGACCACAGGACATTGCAACCAGCTGCTAAGTGCCCAAAATGTAGTCATATGACCATAGGAGAAACATTTGATGGTGGTCAGAAATGCTTTACAGACCATAAAGCACCCTTTCTGAGGTCATTGTAATTCTGAACTACTGTTAAACAACCATGTGAGAACTGCCATACTTCTTTGTGTAATCATATTTCAAGCAGCAAAAACTAACATCACCTATCTAAATCTATTCTAAACAGAAAGAGTTAATTCATCCTTACACTTTAACCTATAAAGACTAACTAAGCTACATTCTTCTGGAAAAAAACTAAATAAAAGGTCAGTCAACGGTTCTATCTAATGACTTGTTTGTGCACCCACCCTGCTATACAAAATAAGAATCAAGTTTAGAAAGTTTGTATTCATTGTGCTGTGATAGATGGTATTTTGCAGAATAACACCCAGATATCTCTGTTCTTTGTCAAACAACCCCAGAATCGAACCCAATACAAGAAAAATAACAGTGGCACTTGGAGCAAATCATGATGAGTTTAAAATAATGCATGCACAATGTCTTCATCAAATGAATGCCCCAACCACATATTTGTGTTATGATGCCCGATGCAAACATCTAGGTCACTTTATTTGTATGATTATCTCATAACAGGCATGTCCCCTTTTCTCTTTATTCCACAGAAGACAGCAATTGTCTGTAAGAAACAAGTTGTGAAATTTAAGCAGGAGCCATTCTAAACTACAATACACATGGAAGTAGAATATACATAAAACACCAGCAGGGCTAACATGGATCGTGCCAGGTGAGACACTCCCAGACCACAATGGAAAGCCTACTTAATAATTTTGAGCAAATGATTCAATTGCAAACTACACATTTTTCAGAAACTTAAAATCTCATCCCAGGGATAAAGTGCAGTGTGTAAATATGTGATGGTATCTCCAGATGTGATGGTGTCTGATTCAGAGGCAGAACACCCGTTCAGAACAATTATATGTAAGTCAGTTCAGGAATTCAAAGTTCCCACTGAGATAAAAGCAGCAAATTGTTTAGGATTGAGAACATATTATATATACTCTTTGGGATTTAATCTGAAGTGAGTAACATTATTAGTCATAAAAGTACCAGAAAATATTTTGTGGTACTATACTTCTCTGTTATTTCTGGCCTTACATTGCATCATTCCATCCACTAATCTTATTGTTGACCAAGATAGTATTTAGTTGAGAACAAAGTATGCATTTGTTATTTCAACTGCTTAGAAAATGTCCTTGTGATTAGGCTAAAAGAACCATTCAATGTGTCCATATTTCAGGTATTTGCCCTCTGGGTGGATCATCATTGGGTTGCATATATTGATATTTACTTATCAAACTTGTATGCTGCCCATCTCGCCAAAGGTGATTCTGGGTAGCTTACAGACATTAAATAAAATGAACTATAAAACATTAAAACAATAAATAAGGAATTTAAATTTAAAATTCAATTAAAATAAAATGAAGGATGGAGAGGGAGGGAGGGAGCAAAGATGACACAGAAAGAAGGTGAGGTGTTATCTACTCCCTTAGCTACCTCCAAGAGCCAAACCCAGATTGAGACTGCAGGCTAGTTGACACAGTCATGTCTTCAAGGCTTTTTGGTAGACAAAAAGGATGGGAGTGGATCTGACTGTGGGGGAGGGGACATTTCAGAGGGTAGAAGCCACAGCAAAAAAAGCTATTCCCTCCAGCCAAATTTCTTTAGCCGATGGAGTGTGCAACAGCATGCCTCTTCTGCTGGTGTGCATGGTGTAAACTAATCCCATCAGGTTGAGCCAGTTTCTCAGATAGGCTGAACCTACGCCACAGAAGGCTTTAAAGGAGATAACCAACACACTGAATTGGACCCAGAAGCAAATTGGTAGCCAGTGCAGCTCACGGAACAGTGATGTAACATGAGCCAGGAGCCCCAAGAACTGCACCAGTTGAAGCTTTTAGATATTCTTCAAAGGTAGCCATACATAGAATGCATTGCAGTAGTCCAAATGTGAGATAACCAGGGCTTGAGTGACTGGGCCCAGCGACTCTAAATCCAAAAAAGGGAACTGGCATACAACATGAAGTTGAGCAAAGGCCCACCTAGCCACAACTGCCACTTGCCCATAAGCAAGAGTCATACGTCCAAGAGAACTCCCAGATAACACATCAGGGCTATCTGGGGTAGTGCAATTCCATCTAGATCTAAAGATGATAATCCCAGAATCAGAAGACACCCAAAGACAGGGTTAGTAGGGTTCAGCCAAAGTCTGTTGTCCCTCACCCAGACCCTCACAGCCTCCAAATGCTGCAAGGGGGCAAACGACAGCAACTCTTGGATCACCCGAGATAGAGATGTAAACTTGAGTATCATCAGCATATAGATGCATCCCATGGTAGCAAATGAACTCACCCAGCAGTTTCATGTAAACGTTAAGGAATAGAGAAAGTACTAAGCTCTGTAGCACACCACAAAGGGGGCTATGAACTGGACCTTTGCCTTGCTATCAACACCAATTGGGACCAGGCTTAAAGGAAGGAGCCAGCCAGCACAAGACTGTGCCACCCAGCCTCAAACTTTGTAGCCCAAAAAGATACCAGTCAATGGTATCAAAAGCCATTGGGAGAGGTCAAAGAGAGCAAGGATGGATGCTCTATCCCTACCCCATTCTTGTGTCAGAAACTATCCAAGTGCCACTGATACTGTTCCTGTTCAGGATTCTCTGAAGCTGACAATATTACAAGTGCAATCAATATAATACACCAAAGTTAAAGGCTACACTGAAATCTTCCATAAATAACCAAAAGGGGCTATTTAAACTATTCTCCAATTTTCTCCGCAAGAGGCACCACAGGAAAATTTTAATATATTTTGAAAATACAGTTCAATTATAACAATTCAAGAGATAATTTACTGCTATATTCATTGAAAGGCTGAGAACTGTTACTACAATTTCCACTTCTGGGTTTCAAAGCAGACTTGACTCAAACACTACAATACATTGTTGGTTGAACAAAATGGATTTTACTTCATACTAGATTTTGTTCAAGTATTTCCCCCCAAAATGGACAAGAACTTTTGTATCTGTGTGCATACTAAATACATGTTCTTTGATAAATTATTACGTATTTAACTTTGGGGAGGATGTCAAGATCCCACTACTTTTCATTTTAAAAATAAAACACTGTTAATGTAATTAATCCGTATCGAAAACACCCAGGAAGGGCGGCATTAAATCTACCTAATGCGCATGCCCCGATTATTCGTTTTCCTTTGTGGAAGCGTTTGAACTGCCCCTCCCGTCTCTTGAAAATGGTGCAGACTCCCCGCGTCCGCTGCAACGTACACGGCCGTTTCCCCTCCCTCCGCGCTTTTCAGCCAATCCCCTCCAACATCCGTGGCGTCACAAGGAAAGCCAGTTATGTCCAGTTTGCGCTCGCCTGCATCATAAAATGCGGAAGCCGGAGAAGGGAGGAGCTGAGCTTGACGGATCTACGCCCACAACCCAACCTCTCCCATCCCCCCTCAATTTTTCCTTTTTCTAGCCAATCCTTGCGCCCGCCTCCCGATGCGCGTTGACGTCATAAACCCGTAACTGCTATATAACCCGTTGGACGTTTTAAACCCGCCCTTCCTGCTGCCTTTTCCTTTTTTAGGCGTTTCGGAGAGGCTAAGGAGTCGCCGTCGCTGTTGTTGTTACCGCGCCCCGCCTTTTGCTGTCGCCGCTGCTGTTGTTGCTTCCGACCCGGGGAAAAGGGAAGCGAAGCGCGTCGTATGTCCGCTATCCAGAACCTCCACTCCTTCGGTGAGGGGGCTCCGGGAGTGGCGGGAAGCGATCGGGGAGTAGCGGACTGCGGGGGAAAATGGACAGTGGGGGAAGGCCGCGTCAGGCGAGAGGTGGAATTTGCTTGGGCCCCGAGGGGGGGAAGGTCGTCGGAGAACTCCAAGGGGGGGGACAACTGACCTCAGAGCTGGGGGGGGGGGGGTCCGAAAGCGGAGAGCTGAGGCTGCGGCGGAGTTTGGACATGGGGGGTAGGAAGGGAAAGACCTGCCAGGAGGAATCATTCCGGCGGCGGGGGGAGGAAAGAGTTCGGCGGGGGGGAGCGATTTCATTGGTCGAACCCAAGATAGGAAGGAAGCCAGCTATTCCAAGTTTGGCCCCGGGAGGGGGGAAACAGGCGCCTCTGGCCTAGCTTGGCCTAAAATGCGCCTCCTAGAAGGGATAGGAAACGAGGACAGGCGCCCGAAAGATGGATACTGATCACTATCGGGATGAATGTCGGAAGACGGCATTGTTAAGAGGATCCGCCATCTTGTTGCTCCTTCTCTAACCCCCCTCTTGTTGACGCACTTGCGAATTCCTGACGGTTGCGTCACCCTGCAAGTGGGAGGGCTCACTCGAATCACGTGGTAACATGAATGTCTCCGTTTGGGTATCTGATGTGGAAGCAGCCTTGCTTCAACATCTGTGCACCCTGTTTTAATAAGGGTGAGAACAAAGACTTTACAAGGTGTAACTGATTAAAAAATGGATGCCAGGGACCTTCAGGCAACCTGCGAACAGCCTTTCTTTCAAGCTCCAGAGTGATTGAACTTGAAATAGGTAGATGAAGATGCCCATTTTCATACCTTAACATTTCTCAATCACTCTACCTGTCTTTAAGGGCTTGCTCAATTTAGGAGGGTGATTTGTGTTCACAAGATTGATAATTCCTTAAACTGACAGAAATTGTACCTTTCTCACGTTAATACATATAACATTTCAACTTTTTTCAGATCCCTTTGCTGATGCAAGTAAGGGTGATGACTTACTTCCTGCTGGGACTGAGGACTACATCCATATAAGGATCCAGCAGAGGAACGGCAGAAAAACCCTCACCACAGTCCAAGGCATTGCCGATGATTATGATAAAAAGAAACTGGTGAAGGCCTTCAAGAAGGTATTTGTGAAATTCTTAATCCCCAGTAATTGCTTTACTCTTGGTAAGTGCTTAGAAGTAAATAGTTAATATCTGCTTTTTTGTTTCTGTAGAAATTTGCCTGCAATGGTACTGTGATTGAGCATCCAGAGTATGGAGAAGTGATTCAGCTTCAAGGGGACCAACGGAAGAATATATGCCAATTCCTCATTGAGGTGAACAACGATTTAAAATTTATGGGTTCCATTGCTCAGTATTGTTGAACGTGCACACAATATTTTATATATTTGATTTCTGCTACTAAATTAAAACCAAAAGATTTTATTAGAAGTAGCTGGTTTTATCTTGCTGTCAGGGTAAAATAATGCAACTGTTAATTTTACTGGTATAGGTCAATTTTTAAATACTTTAAGTCATATATTTCTCCTTTTTTTTCAGATTGGACTGGCTAAAGACGACCAGCTGAAAGTCCATGGGTTTTAAATTTTGTGGGTCACCAAAGTTTCAAGGGCGATGACTTCCCTGCGATGAAAGATTCTTTGTGTCCTGCCTCATTAGTTTTAACCAAGCCAGCTTGCATAATGTAATCACATCAGGTTCCCTTTAGTCTGGACTAGTGTAACTTGGCAATGTAATAAACTGACAAGATCTGTGTCGTGTTGTGTTGCTGTCCCTCATTTAAACCAGGTCCGGTAGTGTTGGTGTCATGCCAGAAGTTTACTTTATAGACATTGCTGATTTTAGAATTTAAATATTCTGGCTGTTTTAGGGACATCTAATATTTTAAGCCACCTTTGTCACAGAAATTGAGGCTAAATAATTACAAACTGTGAAAGATTAAGTCTCACCTACCTTTGTGTATCTGAAGGCATCTTTGTGCAAAGGTATTGGGGCTATATAAATCAAAGTCTTCAAAATTGACACTAAGGTGACTGAATTCAGGCAAGGTGGTGTTAGCTTAGTCTCACACTTTAAAGGTGCAGTTTTTAAAGAATGACTTTGCAAAGTGCTGCTTTAGCAACTAACAGCTGTGTGAAGCAACAGATATCTCAGTTGGAATCCTGATGTTCTGTGTAATGTATTTAAACTTTTATTTAAATAAAAATGATTTTCAGAAATATTTGCCTTGTATTTTAATGAACTGTTAAAAGTACTAGAGTGGGGCGGGGTTCAGACAAAGTAAAAATGTCCTCTCTAAGCCAGACTCAAGAAAATGGAAAGTGCTTCTAAAAAACAACAATTTGGTGGATAAGATCAGAAAGACATTTGCAGTTCAGCTAGTCTGAATGCTACAAAATAGTGCTCTACTTAGTATGATTTTTGTTAATCTTATAGCTCAGTAGTGGTGAACCTATGGCGCGCGTGCCAGAGGCAGCACTCAGAGCCCTCTCTGTGGGCATGTGTGCCATGCCCCGAAGATGGTGAGGGACTGGCCCTGCCCACCCAGTCTGCCATGACCACTGGCCATGTCCACCCGGCACCCATTGATAAATAAGTGGGTTTTGGGTTGCAGTTTGGGCACTGGGTCTCTAAAAGGTTTGCCATCACTGTTATAGCTGCATCATAGTACTGAAAATATCAAAAACCAACTATCATGTACCTTTGACTTCCAGCAATCACAGATTCTCCATGATCTATCCCCTGCTTGGTCTTTCTGGTTCTTCAATAATCTCAAAAAATTGTGCATCATTAACCCACTAGTCACATTGGTTACAATTTTATATAACAATTCCCAAATGTTAGGTATGTACATTAAAAATGGTAATATTAAGATATTCAATACATTTCAAGTTCGATGATTGAATATTACTTTGAAAATATAAATTTTGCTTAAGTTGAAAAATCTTTAATTCTATTAGAAATTTATTTTTCCCAATAAAGACAAAAGCACTTTACTCAAAAGTACAATGTAACCACCCCTCTCCAGTAAATCCAGCAAATTGCTTTTGAGCAATTCCATGCATTTTACATATATATATATATGAAAAGATTCTTATAGTGGGGTTAGAACAGTTGCTAAGTAAATATTTTTTTTAAAAAAAATGTATTGTTAAAAAATTCTGATCCTGCAACTTTTAACCATGAAACAGTTCATCATAGGGCAAAACCTTTGAACCAAGCTCCCTTATATATAGGCAAATTTACAGAATTCAGGGTTCTTAAACTCAAACTGAAATTTGGCAGATTTTGTAAAACATTTTGTGATATAAAGCGGGCTTTTCTCTAATGCAAAATGCAAAACATTTCCTGTGGTCAACTGACGTTTTCAGTGCTACACAATTCACCATAGACTACTTTCAAGGCAGATACATCTCGTGAGTATCTTCAAGTACATTAGAAGCTCTGCCATTGTTGAAGGCATTGGGGAAAAAATGACCCAAGGATTATAGGTTGCCTAGTTGGAATTATTAGATATTAATTTCTAAACAACACATATTCTAAGAAAACCTACATAATTTATGTTAAATTGCCCAAAGAGATACTATGACATTCACTTCTGATCATTTTTGTCCTGATCCTTGTTACAGAAAGGAAAAAATGTAAAAATGACAATATGACTGCCATGAAACTAGCAAAGCATTTGACAGCAGAAATTAAAAACATCTTTTCTTCATTTCTCATTAATAAAGATGGGCATAGACATAGCTGACAATATCAGTAATGAAACCAAGTGTTTTATTTCTTTAATGTGGAAGCCTAACCTAGAATTCTTTGGGCTAAGGGGATAAAATGGCCCTCCAAACAGCACAATTGCCACAGGCACCAATAAATTGTACTTTCTTATGTATATTTTCCAGGTTATTCTAATCAGGTATGCAATGCTTTTGCACATGACAAATTTTGGACAGAGGGAATGGTGAATGGAAGGAAATGTTTGACAGGATGTAATCTGGAAAGGTTGGTAATGCAGCTGTAAAAGGGCTGAAAATTGATTTGGCTGCCAAGTATCATATTTATTGCATCTACTTCTGGCTTTTCAACAGACTTTCAATAACTGATTGCTTGTTAATACTTTTCTAAAGAAGAAAAGCTTTTCTCATTAAGGCTTTTCTCATCTATTGGTGTTTGCATTGATGTCATTTTTTGTTTCTATTAGGAAACCAATGGGATTTTTATATCTTAGCAACCAACTATGCTTTCCATTATAAATCAACCTGTCTGTCTGATGGATGGATGGAGTTATTTTTATTCCAATATTATTAACTGTAATACTACAATTTTTCAACTCCAGACAACAATTGTGTGCCTTAATCACTGGGATGATGTAGCTGTGATGAGTTAGCAAGATTAAATATATGTTGCTAGAATGTTATGATTTGAGAGATAAGGATGATCCATACCAAGAAGGGAGACACTGCATGCAGAGGTAATTCTGTGTTTAGAATTTTTCTCTTTAAATTGTTAAAAGAAAAAAGAAACTTGACTTCACCTTTAAGCTATTTCTCAAACAGTTTCTACTACAGGTAGTCCTTGACGTACGATTACAACTGAGCACAAAAATTCTGTTGCTAAGTGATACATTTGTTAAGTGAGTTTTGCCCCATTTTATGACCTTAGTTGCCACTGTTGTTAAGTGAATCACTACAGTTGTTAAGTTAGTAACATGATGGTTAAATGAATCTGGCTTCCCCAATGACTTTCCTTGTCAGAAGGTCACAGAAGGTGATCACATGACCCCTGGACACGGGAACTATCATACATATGAATGGCCAAGCATCTGAATTTGGATCACATGACCATGGGGAGTGCAACAGTAGTGTGGAAAATGTCACTTATTCTAGTGCCATTGTAATATGTCACTTATTCTAGTGCCATTGTAACTTTGTATAGTCACTAAAACAACTGTTGTAAGTAGAGGACTACCTGTAATTCTGTATTGTTTCCAATTGCATATCATTCTCAACTGTTGTTCTGTAGGAAGACAGAACACACACACACACACACCGAGAAAGAAATATTTTGGGGAATATTAAAAAGGCAGAATATTATATTTCCCCAAAGGAATAATGGACAAAATCTTAGGCAGAACCCTCCCCCTCAAGTCTCTCTGCACCAAGCAGAAACTAGCTCTGTAGAAATGCAGATTTGATCATCCTTTCAGAAAGTCTGGGGCTAGGAAGCTTGGACTTGATGGGATTAGAAAGACAAAGACCCCTAAAACCAGCAACCCCTCACCCAAAAATCCAACACAGGACATAGCCATCAGCCACAGCCCCAGGGAAGCAGGACCTTTAGGGCATAATAGGATTAACCCACCACCATCAGAATACAAAAAGGGCACACTGAACCTCAGATCAAAGTTCATGCCACAGGAACAGCTCCAAACACAAAAGCCCAAGAAGGTATAAAAACCCACCACTCCCAGATCCATGTGGTCAGCTACCCCAGAGCCACATACTGTTGTGATTCTGCTCTTCAATAAACAAGAATCTTCTTTCAAAAGCAGCCTCCATTTTATTTTTTCCCAGCTTGGACTGGACCTGATGATGATTTTTGTTTCAACACTACAAAACAATATTCCTGCAAGAGTGAAAGATCCCTGAAAGCAGGGTAGTTTTTCCAGGCACCAACTACAAAATTAATGCTGCTTCCTTCCATCCTTCCATTATGGTCTTACATTCAGGGAAATTCCCTGCATTCAGAACCTAGGTCAGAGGCACATATGACTGTTTCACAAAGCGAAAATAAAAATTCATAGAGTTTAAACATTTAGGCCGTGTTCTGTACTCCAAAAAGTGTCATGTTAAAATATCATTTTATTTATTTATTATTTACAGAAACAGCATAATGTTTTCCAATTTATGGGTGGTGTACATTAAAATAATTTAAAATCTGGCTGTCACCGCTCCATCCTCAAATGTTAAACTTAAAAGGATTGTATATTTTAGGACTAATATTGCCATTTCTACTACCTCCCCTGCTCTTAGGTGTTAAGGGATGTAACATCACATCTCTCATTTGCCCAGGGATGCCGTTGATCCTGAATAATTAAAACATTATTTAACAGGATCAGTACAGCCACAGCATAGGAGCAGCATAGATTTAGCAAGCAAAAAATAGTTTGGGGTACCTATCCCAACTAATTAATTTTATTTAAAAGCTTTCATGGGCTTCGACTCATTTTGTTTTTAAAGTGCATTGAAGCACCTACAACACAGTATGTAGTGCAGATGACATCACTGCAATGCCATTGTTTGAACACAAGAGGGTGCCTAGTGCTCTGGGCTTGTCTTTCTTTTCACCTTTCTGAATACTGTAGGAAATCTGGGACACTTGCAGCAATGTCTATGGAGATTCTCAATCATCCAGGTCCTTGTTGTCCCAAAGGTGCTTTTCTAAAAAGCAACTGGATTTCCTTGTTTTTTTCCCCTTGAAAATGTTTCACTTCTTATCTAAGAAGCTTCTTCAATTCATTGGATGAGAAGTGAAATCTTTTCAAAAAAAAAAAACAAGAAAGTCCAGCTGCCTTTTGAAAAGCATCATTTGGACACTTTATAGCAGGGGTGTCAAACTGCTGGCCCACGGGCTGGTTTCATCATACCAAAGCCGTGCCCACCCCATTGCCAGCAATGTAAAAAGAGTCGCGATACATCGCGACACATCACGTGATGTGGCAAGTTTGACACCCATGCTTTATAGCAATGTTTCTTAAACTTGGCAATCGCCTGAGGAATTCTGGAAGTTGAAGTTCACATGTGCCAAATTTGGGAAACATTACTTTACAACTTTAGAATCAATGTTTCTTATAATTCCTGAACTCAAAATTATTTTAATGTAGGAAACAGTTTCTCTGAAAACTCAAAAGGAATCTGTTAGCACCTTTGCAACTAATATATCTTAATTAAAGGCATAAGCTTTCATGAATTGCTCTTCATCAAATCCCATCAAGCTGAACTTTGCCCTTCATATTATAGACCAGTGATGGCGAATCTTTTAGAGACTGAGTGCCCAAACTGTAACCCAAAACCCACTTATGTATCCTCGGATGCCGGATGGGCGTGGCCCATTGGGTGGGTGTGGCCTGTTGAGTGGGCGTGGCCCATTGGGTGGGCATGGCTTCGGGGGTAATGGCAGACTGGGTGCGACTAAAAAGTTCAATCAATCAATTCCAACTTTGCGAGATCTTTTTTTCCCCGCGAGAAGTTGAAATTGATTGATTGAACCTTTTTTTTTGGCACACGGCAGCGGAGGCCTAAAGCAAAAAGGTTTTATAAAACTCAGCTGAAGGCCTAGGACTGGGGCGATGGTGCAGGTGCCCACAGAGAGGGCTCTGCGTGCCACCTGTGGCACCCGTGCCATAGGTTCGCCACCACGGTTATAGACATTGTAAAAAAAGGATTGCGCTAGTCAGTAGTCACACAAAATAAAGAATTCAGTAACATCTTTTCAAATAACATTTTTTAAAAAACTATACAGCAAGGTTTTATAAACTGCAGTGAGTTGCAGAAATGTACAACTGAAAGAAACAACAAAGAAAAAATAAATGAATACTACAGAACCAAATGAGAAGAAATAGGCTATAAAATAATTAGACCAGAAAGGTTTTATCTACTCCATCAGATTATAAAAGACCCAAAGTTTAACAACACCCAAAGTTCTAGAAAATTCAATACATTTTTTCTAATGGTGTAAGAATGTTCCATTGTGGTTCATTCATTGTGCATACCTTTCAAATTTAGAGAATGTTCTTGTCATCACTTTGAAAAGGAAATAGTTCATTCTAGTGAACTATGCTTCAGAACTCTTGAGATTTTTTTTTCCTGGTTGGTTTCTGTTTTTAATAGCATTTTGCATGACACATAGAAATTAACAGAAATTAAACTGACACATTTTAAAGGTTGCTTTGCCTATCATTATCTCCTACAAATTGATGCTAATTTTATTCTGAGGGGAAAATATTTCTAATGTTCTATTAGGCTAGAATGCATTAATGAAATGGTGTAGGAGTTGATTACCTGCTTGTTGTGCTTTCAGTCAGAGAGAAAAGGTGGCAGTTTTATCTCTACTCCAGAAACTGTTTAGACCAAAAAGGGCATCCAGGTGGAAAATGATAAATTGAACGTAAATAGATGTGTGTTTTTAGTTAGAAATTCTGCACATCCTGATCATTTGGTAATGGCAGAATAAATTGTTTGTATTCATCTTGCGAGAACTGAACAATCTCTGATAAGTATGAAATGGCCATTTTTCCATCTACTTGCCCTTTTCCTTTAGTATTAAATTCTAATTATTCCCAAGTATGAAAGGATAGCATTGTGTGCTGACGTGTGCTACACAAGATGTTAGAAGGAAGAAGTCCTAATCATACTTAGGGTGGGGAAAATGAAAAATACTAACCTGTGTGATTGTACATGTTTACAGAGCAATGTCTGCAGTTATGGGGAATGGAGAAAGAAGTTATCTTGCTACAGGTAGTCCTCAACTTACAATCAAAATGGAGTCATTTCATCATAAGTCATGACAGTCGTAAGTTGAGGCACCCATGAGACCGACTCAATTTTATGACCTTTTTTATGGTGGTCAATAAATAAATACCATGGTGGTTATGGGCATTTTTACCAGAAATTGGCTTAGAAAACTGATTTCTGGCAAAAAAAAAAAAAAAAAAAGTCATAATTCACATCATTCAACAGTGAATCACTGCAACTGGCTTGCTTTTATGGCCATGAAATGCAGTCATGTGACTGCAGGTGGTTGCCACCATCGGAATTCTGGAACTGGATTGTAAGTACTTTTTTGGGGGGGTGGGGTCTATTATAACTTTTACGGGTCATTAAGTGAGACTATCTGTACCATTCACTGTCTTCTCATTGGCACTTGATTCCCACGAGAAAAAAGATTATTTTGACTAGCGAAGCATCTGGCAACCTTCCTCCCTCCATCCTATGATGCAACCAAAAATGAATAGGAAAAATGGCTGCAGCCATGCTCATTTGTAGAGTTGACATCAAAATGGCAGTTGTGATGCAATCAGAGTTTCACCTATGTTTGCGTGTGTTGTAAGCAGGGCTTTTTTTGTCATAGAACGCCCAGAACGGAGTTCCGGCACCTTTTTTGGATGGAACCTTGTAGGGTAGGCAAGGTGGGTTGTATGATGTGTGTGAGTTCCGGCACCTTTTTTTTTTTTTTTACAAAAAAGCACTGGTTGTAAGGAAGAGTTTCAACTGTAGTTGCAATTACCCTCTTGACTTTTTTTTTAAACATACCTGTAGACATCCCTGGTGGTTGCTATTCTCAGAAGAACCAATGAAAAGGGAGATCAATTATGATGAAAGAAACAAAATTGGGAGTCCAACAACTGAAATAAGTCTAAGGATCTGATGGGCAGTTGAGCTAAGGCCTTGGTTTCCATAGCTGGTCCAAAATGCAACAACATATACAATTGTATATGATTCTGAACCCAACACAGTCACTTCAGATGGGCAAAACCATAAAGGGGGGGGAAAAACCCAGTCCAGGTCTGACTTTTCCCCCCAAATATTTCCAAGTAATTTTATCTACCAGGAGAGAAGGTAGATAAAATCAGTCACTGGCATCATAGAGCTGTATTTGGTTTGCAAACGCGCCTATTCTTTGTGTACTGAAACAATAGGTAGAAATGTGTTCACATTTTATTTTCTCTTTGAAAACATTGAAATAATGATCCTGACAGAAAATTTGATGCTTTTACTGTAATTAATGATATAGTTCAACATTTAGGGAAAAATCTGATGGCTGGAGAATTCTAGGAACTGAAGTCCGCGCATCTTAAACTTGCCAAAGTTGAGGAACACCATTTATCAGCATCCCACTATGCTGTGATTTAGAAAACCCATGAAGATCTGGCTCCTACCCAAGCCTCTGGCAAGGGAAAATAAGATCCTTCACTTCATCACACTTGCCATCTTTTATCTTTGAGTGTTTTATTAATTTTACTGCAATTCCTTTGTCTGAATGTTGTAAAATAAACGTAACTAGGCCCATTCCTGAAAAGTATGTCAGTCAGGGAGGAATATGCTGGAGGCACAGGAAACAGCTGCTGCTGAGCTTAGTTCCTTAAGCTCAGATGATCAAGGATGGTGGATTCACTTATAACTTCGTAATACTACATGGTCTAGGACAAATGAATATCTTCATGTTCCCAATAGACAGTGGAAATAGACATTTCCATCAAACCCATTACACAAACAAAATTCCCAAAGGTGACAAAATGGAGAGGCTATCACTTTTGTGCTCAAAAAAATCAGAATGTTGTTTACTATCTTTGTTGCAATCCTTCTAGTTTAATGCTCCAGCCACACTGAATACTTCAGGAACAACGGACTAGAAAAATCTGGATTGAAATTTGGTATGCCATGCAAAGGACCAGAAGTGAAAAAATGTAGAGGGTCAAAACCATTATAGATCATCAGGATCAAGAGAAGATTGCATAAAAGTCTCTTCTGAAAAAGCTCACTGCCATTGTGAGAATGCCTATTCTTCAAAACTGTATGGCACTTCAGATCAGTTGAAATGGAATTGGCATTCCTATAATAATGTCTCTTTTAACTCAGGGTGGTGGTGTATAAAACAAATCTTGTGTCTGCATCAGATACATCCATAGCATCCAACATTTTCATTAACAAGATGAAGGCAAGATTGCACCATCACAACACAAACTATAACTCGTTGATATACATGTACAATAAACAGAGTGCATATACAAAAGGAACTTGAGTTAATACAGTGCTACATTCTTCATTTGCTTCTTCTGCTTTCTGGAATCTTTTGGACCTCAGCATTCAACTGGCAGGGACAAATATAGTGCCTTATAGCTCTAATAGTTCCATGGCAGCAGTCTGATAAAAATCTAGGATTGCTTAGCTTATCAAAACCTAGAACATAACAATTTAAAAACAAAATTCTAAATGATCTATTTAGATATCAGTGAAATAGTCAGAGGAATCTGGAAAATTATAGTGATGATAGTGAAGCAGAGATAATCATAAGATTATATTTGAATACTGAATATTGTCTTGAAACAGAAAATGTTTGCTGCTGAAGTCCTTTCATGCTACTTTTGTGTTCAAAGGGGTTTTTGTTTGATTATGATTTTCTCTAGTAATATGCGTTGTTATCATTGCATCTAAATATTGATGTCTGATGTTTTTGACTTTTGAGACAATTCTGTTATGGCAGGCAGTGTGGAAGATGCGTGAAAAACAGGGAAAGCACTGAGGGATGGAGAAGAAGCAGTGGAAATTGTTTGGCTCGGCCTGCCAACCAATCACTGGGTAGGTTCTCATACCGTATGGAATTCATTTATTTTTGCCTTACAGCCTAAACAACTGTTCATCATTGTGAATCTGCTGTTGTGGATTTTTAAGAAACCGTGATTTAGTAGGATTTATGAATCCAGATTTAAGCTGCCATAAAATCACTGAGTCATTTAGGCCAAGTCCAATCTAGTGGAAGAAACCACAGAATTTCCCAAAAATGTCCATCTAGCTTTTGTTTGAATACATGCAGCAGAGTAGTGCACTGTCGCCCTATAGGTTGATTAATTTTGACTTGCATAATAAACTTGGCAATGGGGGGGGGGGTTAATCCAATGTTTATGGGATAGTATATTATGCAAAGATTTCTAAAAGAAATCATGGCTTAATAAAGATACGCATAAACCAAACACCTAGATCCACACAAAACCCCCAAAGATATCCAAACATTGCTACTAGATTATAATGTTTTATGTCAGAGAAATTGAATGACTGAAGAATAATTATATTGATTAAATTTAACTTTAAATCAGATCACATTTATCTTGGTCCTATTAGCTAGCTTTTTAAGTACAGCCTCAGCATGTTATTCTGTTCCATTCAATTCCATTTCAAATAGAAACCTGGCCAAGAAGAAGTGGGCCTCCTATCAGCAATATATAAATATGTATCATATATATATATGTGTGTGTGTGTGTGTGTGTGTTTTCTGAGGTTTTCGTGGGTGTTTGTATATATATATATAATTAGTCCTAGGAGTAACGGAGACGTGACGGGCAGTTGTGGGAACATGGGAAGGACGTTTGAAAGAGAGAGGGGGTAGGAAAGAACAGCAAGCCCAAGACCCAATAGGATGGGGATGAACAACAAGAGCAGGGGGGCAGAATTGAACACACAGCGTAGTGGCAAAGTGTGCGAGCAAAGTGTGCTTGCACAAGCACGAAGCCGAAGACCCCAGCCTGAAGATGACGAGTGGGACCTCGTTGAAACGTCGCCAAGATACTCTCAATCTTACATGGGAAAAGACCCGAATAGCCAAGACCTACATACCTGTACCCGTGAAAATCTACAAAAACAAATATATATATATATTGTACCAAAAAAGGAGTTGCAGATCTACTGGCTTCAAGAAAAGTAATTTTAATTAAAATAATCCTGCAATCCAGAAAGCAACATTCATCTATAATCATTAAACCATTGAGAAGGAGTGGGTGGGAAGACTTTCAGGGCTTGAACTGAGTACACAACATTGACATTAGAGGGTGTTGCTGGAGAACCATGGGAGGTTCTCCTTGAATGGGTTGGGCCATCCCAACTCCCCTGCTCTTTAAAAGGAGCAGATTGCAATGTTAGAAAAAGCAGAATTCCTCTTGCAAGTGGAGCACAGCCAGGACCTAACTCTCCTATAGGTAAGATGATGGAATATCTGGGTTAGGCAAATTGCCAGTCTAAAATAATAAGTGATATCATACTTTCTCTTGCAATGACAGGGTTTCTATCTTATTTCCCCACAGAAATTCTAATTTAATTTAGAAGATTCATCCTTTTTGCTTATTAACTATGTTCATGAGGTTCTTTTCTACCTTTTAAAGCTTAGGCCGATTCATTAAACCATACCAGCACACAAATTTGTATGTTCTCTTGATAGAAAACTGTAAATGAGTAATTGATTTTTAAAAAGGAAAATAAGATGAAAAATATGAATCAGTTTTAAATCTTTATCATTCTATATTCCCAAGACAATTAGAGTAATGTTTAAATGCCACTTTACTCCTGCCTGCTAATCCCACATCATAAAACTTGTTATGCTGAGTAATAAAAATGGGAATTGTCTCACACATACCCAGAGCATATCAGATTGGGCAAGCACAATTCAGAGAAATAAAGCTCTTGAAGAAAAAAATATTCACAAGTAACAAGTAGGAAAAAATGATGAAGAATATTGTTGATATATAGACAGACAAACAAATATATCTGCATAAATTATATTCCACTGTTTTCTTTGAGTTTTTCCCCTTCAGAATATTAAGATAAATCATAAATATTCCAGTATAATATGGTGGCTCTAATTTAATAATCGATGATTACTAATCTACCGTCTCACTTACAGAAAATTGATGAGGACTTAAGATGTTGTCTTGTATTTCTAATTCTCCTTTGCCTTCTCACCAGTTCTTTGCCCATCTCCTTTCTTACCCCAAAATCCATCAAAAACAGAAAAATTAAATAGCCTACAGTTATGTTGAGTAGGAATTTAGGAAGCCACCATTCGTCTTTTTTAGCCCAGTATGATCCATATGTCGAGTGGCAGCAGTTCTGCAGATTTCAGTTGGACATATTTCCTATTTGACTGCTAGATGCTAGGAATGAAGAAGGAACTGTTAGGCCTGTAAGGCTGGTGTTTTATTGTTGAATACAGCCCTACCATTAATATTCAAAACAAATAGATTTAAATAATCAGAACAAATACCACTGATTCCAATGGGACCCACTAACTAGGAAAAGCTGGACTGAACCATGATCTTCTTTAAGGTAGCAGTATTGAACCTGCAATTTTTCTGAAATAGATTAAATCCAATTTAGCTCTTCCGCCTTTTCTTCACTCACCACTACTGATGCTTCAGCATAACATATTCCACTAACTCATCTGCCCCCAATCTCTCCAGTTTCCTCCCTCTAGGCCCCTTGATTCAGAATTGCTGTTATTTCTGATTTCCATGCCTAGTATCACCCAAAGCCCCTTCAGCTTTGGCTATTTTTACTTTTTATTTATTTTAAACCTGATCAGAACAATTACATTTCCAACTGTTGTTGGAACAAGACAACCTATTTGATCTATATAAAAATCAAAACAAATTAGGCTTTCAAGAAAGGCCACCTTAAGGTAACTATTTAGTGCAGGGGTCACCAACCCCCGGTCTGTGGACCAGTACCAGGCCGCGGCATGCCACCAACCAGGCTGCACAAAGAAGCAAAGCTCTATCTGCAAGATGCAGGCAGCACACAAAACACACACCCTCTGGTCCTCGGAAAAACCTCTCTCCATGGAACCGGTCCCTGGTGCCCAAAAGGATGGGGACTTCTGATTTAGTGCACAAAACAATTCATGCATTTTACATGTTTATGGGCAATAATATGGTTTGCTATCACTTTCTTTTGAATCTTTTGAATTCCATCTTCCCCAAATCAGCCAAGCTCAAGTAAGTGCTGCCGTGCTGTTAAAATAGACACCTTCCTTCTGGAATAAATGATCATTAGTCCATTGTTATTTACATTTCCTTATATTTTTCTTCCCTCATTTTAATTTTTGCATTATCCGAACGACTAACTAGCAATACTCAGCCAGACTTTTTATGCAGCGGAAGAAGGATTTGCAGACACACTTGAAATTCAAGCTTGGTGATATGATAGAAGGGGCTACATAACTTTAAGGAGAGCCATAACTTTTAAAAATTCATTATATGAATTTATATAGAATGAAAACAAAAAACACATTTTTCCAGGACACAGAAAATAATTTAGAAACCTAGGCAAATTATCATTCTGGAGAGTTGACTGAAGAGTCATTTTGGGATTTGAGGAAAAAGCCTGGAAGGGATGGGCTGTTCAACAAACAGCATTTTATTTTTTTTCCCTAGATATGCATGCCAAGATGTTTGCTGGCCTGTTACTGACCATTCTTCTCAGCATCAGCTTCTTAAGATCTGAATCTCAAGCAAAAGTTATTCCAGGACCGGACAGGATGCAAAGAGGTGTGGGACTTGTCAGGCGGGACTGGCCAATGCAGCTGTCTCAGGACCAGAAGCATTTGATCTCCCAGTTCTTGCCTCACCTGTATGCCTGTAAGATAAGTTACCTTTTCCACTTTCTTGGAAGTTCTTAATAATGGGGTGGGCCATTCCTAAGGAAGATGCTTAGTAAGAATGAAGATAAGGGTTCTTTTTAATTTTGGATTAGCAACACCTGAATTGTGAATGGGATTCTTTCAAGCCATGGAATATAATCTGATTTTACAGATGAAATGATGACCAGAGTAGCAATAAATCAAATTCCTGCTCAGCTTTCAGCCGTTTCCCTCCTATCGTGCTTATTTTATTTGTACTGTACTTCCGTGCATTTAGTAATTTATTGGGCTCTTGTTTTAAAAGGGGGGTGGGATTCTTGCTAAGGTGTAAATATTCTGCACAGGAGGATGATCTCATATAGAGTTGACAAATAACCAGCTCCTGTTACTAACAGTTCTTTGTATTTCTCACTGCAACAGTTCATTTTTAATGCACACATCAGTCGCTTTTTAATGCACTTTCTTAGTATATTAATTAACTTGCCTGAGTAAATTTTGAGAGAAGTAATTTTTGCCCCGCTATTACCTTGGCAGGCAACAAATCTCTATTAGTTTTAATTTTCAAAATCCCAACATTACTTTTGTTTCTTCAGTTAAGTAGCCATATGAACAGCAGATTGAGGATAAAATTCAGAATACATGTATTGCAGAAACTAAGTTTTAATAGCAACTGATACCACTGCATGTGATAAGGGTAATTTAATCTTTCTTTGTGAAAATTCTCCTTCTATTTCAAAAATTTACTTCAGAAACTAAAGCTTTTAATGACAGTATTGCTCCAACAGAAAAAAATATATGTAGTTCAGGGCTGAAGTTCGGAATCCTTGGTGCCCTCTGAGCTTGGCTGTTTGCTTGCAGACATTTCATTACCTAACTAGATAATACCGTCAGTGCCCTAAAATTTTTACCACACAACCAAGCAAGCAACCAAATTCAGAGAGCACAAGGAGTCCACAGTATTATTTCTTTGGGGATATGGAGAATCAAATTAATCATTCCAAAGATTCAGGGTAGTTAGAACCATTTCACCTACCTTCCATTAACACCTGTCTACTGTCCAATAGCTGAACTTGCTGCTATGGGGAATAATCTGAATGAGGACGATACGCATTTTCCAAACTGGATGGATTTTGGACGAAGAAGCTCTGAAGATCAGGATGGAGATGCCTAAGTTATCCTGGGTCAGGTGTAGCTTAAGCTCCAGGGAAATGCCTGATGGACAAAGGCAGAAACATACATTCTAAACAGTTATTTGATAATCATTTTGTCCATTTTCATATAAGATTGTTATGCCTACTTGTGCCAATAAAAACATGATTGTACTGCTACTGATAACTGCATTTGTGTGGTTTATGGATGGGAAAAGATGGGAGAGTTATTAAATTTTTAAACTCTAGTTTCATTCACCTGAAGACATGAAAATAACAGCAGCCTTAATCACAGAGAACACTAAATCCAATACTACCTTGATATTAAATGTGAATCATGCCAGACCTCTTGTTGTGGGTTAAAAAATTATGGTTTGCATTATACACAAATAAAGTAGTTTGTGTGCATCCATGAGTGTGGGTAGGAAGAGTTTAGGATTCTGCCTTGGCAATTAATATTATTTTTTATATGTAGAATTGGGAATAAAGAGAGAAAATCTAACAGATGAACGTTTCTTCTCTACTCCACTCCAGTGTTTATACATTTGAAATATTTCAGTTATAAAAGACAGTCATTAAAAGTGAAAAATTGCATGGAGAATCTCTATTCTTTTTTCTCTCAAGTACCTCCAGTTTAAAGATTGTTGCAGAAATAAAATTAACAAAAGGTACAGGCTTCCAGTGCAACTCAACTTTCTCACTTGATTTTCTTCTTAACTTTCCCACCTATAGGCCTTTCCTTCTCTGAATTTGCACCTTCTTCACAAAAATCCTTAGGTTATTATTAGATTAGATTAGATTTTTTTTAGATAACCTTTATTGTCATTTTTTCCCTGTGGGCACAATGGAACACATTAAAAATGAAATGTTATTGCTTGTTCTCAAAAGTGTACACATACATAACACACATTTAAACATGATATATACAACATATATATATACCTACACCCTTTACATATAAGTGACATATAAATATTAATCACTGTCCATCTTGAATACATAACAAAAGGAGGAAGCTTTAGAGTTCACAAGGTTAATACTGTATGGAATAAAGCTGTGACTGAATCTGGATGTTCTGCTTCGGATACCACATAGCCTCCTCCCAGAAGGTAACAAGGAAAACAGGTCATGAAGAGGATGTATAGTGTCCGAGACAATCTTGTGGACCCTGCTCAAGCAACATTATGTCCTATGTCCTGGATGGAAGGGAGGGAACTGTCAATAATCTTTTCAGCCATTCTAACTACTCTCTGCACTGCCTTCCTGTCTGAAGCAGTGATGCTTCTAAACGAGACTGTGATACTATAAGACAGGATGCTCTTGAGTGTCCCTCTGTAGAAAGTGGTAAGGATAGAGGAAGGAAGATGTGCTTTTCTCATGCAACACAGAAAATGCAGGCACTGCTGTGCCCGCTTCACCAGTATCTCGCTGTTGAGCGACCAAGCCAGCCTACTTGTTAACTGCACACCCAGGAATTTGATGATTCTGTTTCAGTATTAGCATACTGAAACAGAAGCTCAGCCCTATTTCTCAGTCTGCTTTCTCATTCCAAATGATTGAAATTATGAATCTGGACATGGGGACTAAGAGTACTATAGACTCCCAGTCCCATTTATAAATCAATTTTGAACCAATGGGGAGGCAGGTAAAGATCCATATACTTTGTGCATCTGGTTCAAGCAGATGGCGGTCTAAAAAACAACTGCTACACTTGGCATAGTTGAGGGAAGTGGGAGAAATGGAAGACAGTGGACAGATAAAGGGAAGAAAGTAGGTACACAGATAATACAGGATTGATCTTGGAGAAGCTGCCAAGTATTATAGAAGATAGATCAAGAGAGGGAACATTTGTTGCTGCAGCAACAACTGACCCCAATACAATGACATCTAATTAACAATCTATTTATATTTGTATGAACCCATTTGTTATGATTGTCGCAGTTTAAAAAAACCTACTGTTTAATGTAAATTGTGAATCCAGTCAAAACGAAATTTGGCCAACTTTTAGCTGACTTACATAATTATTGAGCAATTGGTCTCATTTTACTACCTGCTCTTGAACTGCATGTTTCAGTAATATATAAATTCTCCGTTATAGTAGCCTCATGGGAAGGCTATTATACCCCTTTTTCTTGCATACATTATTTGTGCTTTCATGGCAAAACATACACATTTATGTTATTCATACAACCAAATAACTTCTTTTCTTTTTTAAGCCAATGCTTGCTCTTTTTGAACCCCTGTTCTTATGCATTATTAAAAAAGAGAAAAGAATAATTAGAAAGAAATATAAAATTTGTTGATATTTACATATGTTATTTTATATACTTGGGCATGTATTAAAATGCATGTTAACTCTGTTGTCTGCTGTCCAAGTGTAATTGTAAAAGACCTTTAACACTTCTCCTTTTAAAAATTCTTTATCTATTAACTAGTTTTGGACTTAAGTGAATCTGTCAGATATAGGAGCGCATACAGATCTTTAAATGGTCTCTCAAATGTTTTGTTTGTACAACCTGCTAAAATTGTCTGTGGCGTGAACCGAACCAAATTTGATTTAATCAGCAATTGCAATTGATCAAACTAGAGAAAAATACATGGCCATTCCAATTTCAATTTCCTACTAATCAAAGCAAAACATGTTGTTCCATACTATCAATAGGAGATCAAAAAGCAAAGTACTATAAAACATGGGAATGTTTAAGGGGAAGAGAGAGAATGCAAAAAAAAACCCCAAATCCTACTCATATCCAAAATTATCCAAAACAGATCCCTTGGAAACCTATCAACATGCCAATTCTGCATGATAGCGCACTGGAGCTAAAACTTTTCAGTATGTTTTTGGGGATTTTTTTGCAGGGAAAATTAAGGATCTTTGGTGCTCTCTGAGCTTGGTTGTTTTCTTGCAGACATTTCTTTTCTTGCTAGCATTGATGATGTTACCTAGTTTGGGTAATGAAACATCTGCAAGAAAACAACCAACCCTTTACTATTTCCCCTTAATTTGATTCCAAATGCACAATCAAGTCCAGACAAAAATGTTGTATATTGATGGCAAAGCCCAAATTTTCAGGTGTACTGAATGAATTCTTGTCTAAATGGATTACATCCCATGATTCTATAGGAACTGGCAGATGTCATTTCAGATCCACTGACTGAAAGTTTTGAGAAGGCCTGGAGCATAGAGAAATCACCAGAAGACTTGAGAAAAGCCAATGTTGTTTCATTATTTTAAACCCGGGAAGGAAATAGACCCAGAAAACTACAGAAATATCAACTTGATATTAATAACTGAGAAAATCCTAGAAAAGGATCTATTTGCACACAAGATACAAATAAGATGATTCGTATGTATTTGTCACAAAGAGGTCATGCCAGAACAAGTCTTAAAGCTTTGACATGTGACTAGATGTTGGTGCAAGAGAATGCCGTGGATGTTATGTATTTAGATTTATTAAGCATTTGACTAGACATCTTGTTGATAAACTGGAACAATGTGGGATGGATGGCCTCTCTACCGGATGGATCTCAGTTGCTGAGAACTGAGGCCAACATGTAGTCCTTAGTGGGTCTATGTCTGCATACAAGGAGTTATGCAATACAGTACTTCAGGTTCTGTCCTAGGTCCCGTCCTAGTCATATATGGCTTAGATAAGGGAACAGAAAGGATAATCATACAATTTACAGATGACATAAAGCTGGGGGGGGGGATTACTAACATCCTAGAAGATAGGCTCAAGATTCAGAAGGATCTAGATAGACTTGAACATTGGGCCTTATCCAACAACTCCTACTCAATGATGAAAAGTGTAACATCTTGCACTTAGAGAGGAAAAAGCAGGTGTGCAAGTACATGTAGTTGGTTACCTACCTTAGAAGCATTTGTAAGAAGGATCTGGATATCCTACCTAGTAGGTCACAGATTAAGCATAAACCAGCAATGTGCTACAGCTGCCCAAAGAACCAATGTCATTTTGGCCTGCATCAATAGAGGTATAGGATCAAGATCACAGAAAGTGATAGTATTGCTCTATGTTGCACTAGTCAGACCACACTTGGATTATAGTTCCAAACTGTATTCAGTTCAGTGTTTAGTTGTGTTCAATTCCAAACACCACAATACAAAAAGGATGTTGAGGACCTGGAAAGTATGCAGAGAAGAGGAACAAAAATGGTATGGGTT
The DNA here is from genome assembly GCF_001527695.2 of Protobothrops mucrosquamatus. Classification (NCBI taxonomy): domain Eukaryota; kingdom Metazoa; phylum Chordata; class Lepidosauria; order Squamata; family Viperidae; genus Protobothrops; species Protobothrops mucrosquamatus. The sequence goes on from NW_015386388.1 coordinate 5,126,684, forward strand.
TGAAAGCTAAATCCAAACAGTGAAAGGAACTTGGTATGTTTAGCTTAAAAAAGAGAAGACTGAGGGAAAACATAATAACTGTATTTCCATACATAAAGGCTTGACAGAGTGGAGGGTGGCAAGACATGGATTTATTCTCCAGAGCAGAGGTCCCCAACTCCCAGGCCGTAGCTTGGTACTGGGCGGCAGCCCATTGGGAACCAGGTCATGCAAGCAATAGGCAAGTGAGCAAGTGCGCGATGTTCCATTTCTGCAAGTAGCAGGTGTGCGCAAGTGCATGGCCCCACCACTTTTGCAGAACCATCCCCTCTCCTTCCCCGCCTCTGCCGCTGCTACTGTCAGTCCGCAAAGCCAGAAAGGTTGAGGACCACTGCTCTCGAGCACTCAACAGTTAGATAAAAACCAGTGGGTAGAAGCTTTATAGTAAGAAATCCAAACTTGAACTAAGAGAATTTCCTGATTGCAAAATTATATCACAAAAGTCTTCTAAAGGATTTCTGCTTTGCCTTTCATAAAAACTGCAGTTGCAAGAAACTTTATGATTGTTGAATCATACATTTGAATAAGGGATTGTTGAAATATCCACAAATTTATGACATGTCTTATTTTTATTTTAAAGGAATGTTGCAAAGCAAACAATGGAGCAGATTTAAAATAAGGGGCAGCTGAGAAAAGCATAATTCAAACCAGTATTCCAATCGCTACCACTTGCAACAAGACCAAATGCCCTGCCTCAGTTCTAAATGTTGGTCTGACTGGTTGTTGTTGTTAGTTGCGAAGTCGTGTCCAATCCATCGCGACTTCATGGACAATGTTCCTCCAGGCCTTCTGGTCCTCTACCATCTTCTGGAGTCCATTTAAGCTCACGCCTACTGCTTCAGTGACTCCATCCAGCCACCTCATTCCCTGTCATCCCCTTCTTCTATTGCCCTCTAACTTTCCCAGCATTAGGCTCTTCTCCAGCGAGTCCTTCCTTCTCATTAGATGGCCAAAGTACTTGAGTTTCAACTTCAGGATCTGGCCTTCTAAAGAGCAGTCAGGGTTGATCTCTTCTAGGATTGACCGGTTTGATCGCCTTCCAGTCCAGGGGACTCGCAGGAGTCTTCTCCAGCACCATAGTTCAAAGACCTCAATTCTTTTGCACTCAGCCTTTCTTATGGTCCAACTTTCACAGCCATACATTGCAACTGGGAAAACCATGGCCTTGACTATATGTACTTTTGTTGGCAGGGTGGTGTCTCTGCTTTTTAGTATGCTGTCTAGATTTGCCATAGCTTTCCCCCCAGCAGCAAATTGAAATCCTGCCTGTACTTCTGGAAGTTCTCGATCCACATACTGCTGGAGTCTAGCTTGTAGGATTTTAAGCATAACTTTACTTGCATGTGAAATGAGTGCAATGGTGTGATAGTTTGAACATTCTTTGGCATTGCCCTTTCTTTGTAATTGGAATGTAAACTGACCTTTTCCAATCCTGTGGCCACTGTTGAGTTTTCCAAATTTGCTGGCAAATTAAGTGTAGCACTTTTACTGCATCGTCTTTTAAGATTTTGAATAGTTCAGCTGGAATACTGTCACCTCCACTAGCTTTGTTGTTGTTCAGCTTTCCTAAGGCCCATTTCACTTCATATTCTAGGATGTCTGGCTTGAGGTCAGTGACCACCCCATCGTGGTTATCAGGAACACTAAGCTCGTTCTTGTATAGTTCTTCTGTGTAATTTTGCCACCTTTTCTTAATCTCTTCTGTCTCTGCTAGGTCCCTGCCATTTTGGTCCTTTATCATGCCCATCTTTGTATGAAATGTTCCCTTCATATCTCCAATTTTCTTGAAGAGATCTCTGGTTCTCCCTATTCTATTGTTTTCTTCTATTTCTTTGCACTGTTCAAAATTCTCCCGTAAGAATAGAGAAGATCGATAAGAGACCTTAAGACGTAAGTTAACCCACATAGAAAGAGAAAGAGGGAACGGAAAGCGAAGGGAAGAAAGGAGTCGATAAACGTAAGCTTCCTCAGACAGCCATTTTGCTTTCTTGCATTTCTTTTTCTTTGGGATGGTTTTAGTTGCTACCTCTTGTACAATGTTGCAAACCTCCGTCCATAGTTCTTCAGGCACTCTGTCTATCAGATCTAATTCCTTAAATCTATTTGTCACCTCTACTGTATATTTAGTTCATACTTGAGAGGCCTAGTGTTTTTCCGTACTTTCTTCAATTTAAGCCCAAATTTTGCAATGAGAAGCTCATGATTTGAGCCACAGTCAGCTCCTGGTCTTGTTTTTACTGACTGTATAGAGCTTTTCCATCTTTGGCTGCAGAGCAAACGGTCAATCTGATTTCTGTGTTGACTGTCTGGTGATGTCCATGTGTAGAGCCGTCTCTTGGGTTGTTGGAAAAAAGTGTTTGCTATGACCATCGTATTCTCTTGACAAAATTCTATCAGCCTGTGCCCTGCTTCATTTTGTACTCCAAGGCCAAACTTGCCTGTTATTCCAGTTATCTTTTGGCTTCCTACTTTAGTATTCCAATCCCCCATGATGATAAGGACATCATTTTTTGGTGTTGATTCTATAAGGTGCTGTAGGGCTTCATAGAACCGGTCAATTTCATCCTCTTCAGCACCAGTTGTTGGGGCATAGACTTGGACTACTGTGATATTGAATGGTTTGCTTGGATTCACACTGAGATTATTCTGTCATTTTGGGCATTGTATCCCAGTATTGCTTTTCCTATTTTTTTATTGACTATGAAGGATACTTCAATTCTTCTGAGAGATTCTTGCCCGCAGTAGTATACCTGGTCCTCTGAATTAAATTCACCCATTCCTGTCCATTTTAGTTCGCTGATTCCTAAGATGTCGATGTTCAGTCTTGTCATCTCTTGTTTGACCATTTCCAGCTTGCCTTGATTCATGGATCTTACATTCCAGGTTCCTATGCAGAAAAGATCTTTACAGCATTGGACTTTCCTTTCACCACCAGATGCATCCACAGCTGAGCATCCTTTCAGCTTTGGCCCAGTCACTTCACTCTTTCTGGTGCTACTAGTACTAGCCCTCTGCTCTTCCCCAGTAGCATATTGGACACCTTCCGACCTGAGGGGCTCATCTTCCAGCGTCATATCTTTTTGCCTTTTGGTACTGTCCATGGAGTTTTCATGGCAAAGATACTGGAGTGGGTTGCCTTTTCCTTCTTCAGTGGATCACATTTTGTCAGAACTCTCTGCTATGACCTGTCCGTCTTGGGTGGCCCTGCACGGCATAGCTCATAGCTTCATTGAGTTATGCAAGCCCCTTCGCCACGACAAGACAGTAATCCATGAAGGAGGTCTGAATGGTATGCACCTATTTTACTTTGCGTGTGCCATTATATGGTTAAGATAGATTTGTTAGGCCAATTTTAACAGCTTATAGAAGGCATGTAAATTCATATGTTGTAGTTATCCAATATATCCACTCTCACCCACATGTTTTGATTTTACTTGTGTTGGTTTAGTAATGCCAGAAACTGTTTTTTATTACTTTTAAGTCAAAGTGAAACAATAGAATTTGCATTGCTTTAAATAAGAGAAGTTGGCTATGCATATAACTACTCAAACTTTGGTCTTTACATCTGGAATTTTTTTTGTTTTATGCCAGGATAGTTATGCTAAATTAGCTCCACAACGAGAGAATACCACTTGAAAATATTATGTATGCTGATTTACAATTTGTAATTTAAGATATTTGCAAAAATATATTTATATGACAATTTATTTCAAAAGTTACATTGTAAAGTTTATGAAGCATACAAGAATTATTTAAAATTGTCTTTTTCTTATGTTCTCCTGTGACTCTTCAATCTGTGTTGTATTAAAAATATATTTTGCTTCTGGCAAGTCCATCTTGAATTCTCAAAAGCATAATTGAAGCAGAGACATGGTTGGATGCCCATTCAGAAAAAAGAAGAAACTGAAAAAGAATGACTTGTCTGACTAATCATGTATCAGCCTAGAATCTCTTATCATTCCCAATCTGCATTGCCAATTGACTTATTATAATCTAACATACTTAAAGATGGTTCAAGTGTACATCTTCAGACTTCTGGGAATATTGACTTTCATCTTGTTCTCTGTCATTGTTTCTATTTTACAGCTGACTTGCTTCAGTTTTATATTTATTTTAACTGTTCTATCTTATTTTGATTTTTTGGAAAAAGTGATAGATATTTCACACATTTTGTGTGTTTTCCCTGAAGCCTGAAGAAAGTTGGTTTTTTGTTTTGTGCATTTGGGACTAAAGTGCACTTTGGTTTGGCTCATAATGAAGCCAAACAATCACCACATTTTTCCTGCCTCGTTTTACTCATGGAATTAAAAACAAACACACCAGACGTTTTTCACCTTTAAAAGGAAAGAATTACTGGAAGCGGGCCCCTCTTTTAGCGTAGGAACTATATGAGAGCGCGCTTAAGACCCTGCGGAATCCAAATGGGTTTGTCCCGTCTGCCTTCCCCCTGCTTCCCAGAGACTCCTGATGGGCCTCCAAATAGCTGGTCTGGTCAGAGGAACAGAGTCGCCGGCCGCAGGGACGGCATGGAGCGGAGACGATGGGGGTTCCTGCTGCCTCTCCTACTCTTAATAGCGTCGGCGCCTACAGTCGGCGCGCAATACGAAAAATATAGCTTCCGCGGCTTTCCAGAAGCTGAGCTGATGCCTCTGCAGAGCGCATACGCCTATGCGTTAGAGCAGTACGAGGGCGAGAACTGGAGGGAGAGCATCCGCTACTTGGAGGCGAGTTTGCGCCTTCACCGCTTGCTTCAAGACAGCGAGGCGCACTGCCATAAGGAATGCGCGGGGAGCGAAAAGTTAGACGCCGGCCCACTTTTTGCAGAACTTGCAAAGGGCGCGTGGAACAGCCCGTCGCCTTCGGAGCTTCTGAAAGGCGATTCACTTGCAGAGCTTGCAGATTCACAAGACAGCGCGGGATGCGGCGTAAATGCTTCAGGGGGAACGCCCGGCGAGTGGCTCCAGGACCAGGAGATGGAATTCTTCGGGCTCGTCCTCCAGCGCGCCTCCTGCCTGCGGAGATGTAAGGGCTATCTTCCTGTCTTTCAGCTCACCTACCCGCCGACCGAGACTTTGCGAGACTTTCAGCGGCGCACTCCTTACCAGTACCTTCACTACGCGCTTTTCAAGGTGAGCGTGGGATCAGGTAGGGCGCGCGCTCCGGCACGCGCATGCAGAAGCATTGTAATAAGTATGGACGGTTCCAATGAGGCATTTGCTTAGTTCTTGATGATACCGTAGGCGGAGCTTAATAGATGCTTTGGCATTTAGTTTCAGTGCAAGTAGCTCTAGCTTAACGACCATAATTGGAACAGGCAACTTCGTAACTAAGCAACGTAATCATTAAGACACCACGTGGCCGTCATGGGCTTAGGACCTTGTCCTCCTTAAGCATGACATCTGATGATGGCGACTTGCAATTTTACTGCTGGCTTCTCCATTGACTCCAGTTGTCAGAAGATGGCTGTAAGGTGTGCAAGTGGCAGTGATGGGACTGCAGAAAGCTGCCATGAGTGAAAATCTTTCTGGTTACAAAGCACCCAAATCTCCACCATGTGACTGTGGGAATGCTAAGAGAGTCATAAATGTGAAGGCCAGTCATAATGGTACTTTTTCAACATCATCTTAATTCAAATAATTGCTAAGAGAGGCACTTGTTAAGTGAGGATTGCTGCACTAGGGTCATTTAAGAATAGATAGAAGTTCTCCTGAAGTTCTCCATTTTCTATCTTATTGAGTGACTACAGATAGTCCTCGACTTACAGCCACAGTTGCACCCAAAATTTCTGTTGTTAAGTGGGACAGTTAAATGAGTTTTGCTCCATTTTATGATTTTCCTTGCCACACTGTTAAGTGAATCACTGCAGTTGGTAAATTAGTAACATGGTTGGTAAATGAATCTGGCTTCCCCATTGACAGTCAGAAGGTTGTAAAAGAGGATCACATGACCTTGGGACACAGAAACGGTTATATATTTGAACCAATTTCCAAGCATCTGAATTTTGATCACATGATCATGGAGATGCTGCAAATGTGAAAAACTGTGAAAAATAAAGCTGATGTGTTAAACCAGTTCTTACCTCTTTAAAAAAAATAATGCAGTAATTCTGATTTGGGCAAAGTGATCAGAAAAAACGTGAACTCCATTTAACATGTGGGATCCACCCTGGCTGGGTGCTGAAAGAAAAGAAAAAGCAGTGATCAATTTTTCTTCCTATTTTTTTTTCTTTTTTTGTTCTTATTAGGGTTGAATGTATGCTTTTGTTTTGTTTCATCTTGTTTGTTTGTTTTACTGTTTTGTATTTTATTTTTTATGATAAAATAATAAATAATATTTAAAAAAGAAAGAAAAAATGTGAACTCCAGGAGGCTCAGGGTTACTCTGACTTAACAGTGCTCTGTTGTCAGTGCACAAAAGTCTGCATATAAATATAGTACATTATTCCATATTAATCAGCCTGTTCGGCAGCCATTAGAGAAGCCAGAGTCTGAGCTTACTCTTAGCATACATAATACATTTTTCCTCACTTAAATCGCTTCAAAGTCCGTGACCCTTTCAAAATACATGTTTTATGGAGGGATGATCATGAAGTATGTACATCTTCCATATTGAACAGCCTTTCCAGCATGCTTTCCAAATGAAACTGAAAACTTCGCTGGAATTGAGGATCTGCAAGGGGGTGGGGAGCAGAGGTGTCATGCTTATGTCAGCCCAGGCTATTTTCCTTGTTGGGTTTGAAGCCCTTTCCTTTGGCTCTGTGAAGCAGTCATTTTATTCTTGTCTCTTTCTAGCTTCTTGTGTAGCTTAATTTGCCAATCAAAATAGGTGCTTTCTTCTTTTCCCCCTTGCTCTTTTCCATCATGGTACCTTCTGAGTTCAAGTGGTTTTGAAGAGCTCTGACTCTTTAAATCTGGAGGGACCAGAAGTTACTGGTCTTTTCAGTTTTCTTCTCCCTCCCTCCCGCTTTCCCCCCTCCCTCC
>NW_015386388.1:5134092-5135498 GCF_001527695.2 Protobothrops mucrosquamatus
CCCCCCCTCCCTCCTTCCTTCCCTCCCTCCCTCCTTTCCCGATGTAGCAGTTCTTCTATACCAAAAGCATTTAATGCCACGTCTCTCTGGTATACAGATCCCTGACTTTCTCAAATGGACACACCGTAGTGAGAGAGCATGAACAAATGACTTTCCGTACTCATATGATCCCTCCCTCCCTCTTTGTAAAGTTAAGTGATTTTTGTTGAATTCAGAAGCCATTTACTCTTTTTTTTTTTTTAGCAGAAAATCATATGACAGTTACCGGTACTGGTGTTAAATGCACATGAGGCAGGAGGTTTCCCCAAGGAAGAAACTATCAGATGAAAATAGCTTTTGTGTGCAAAGCAATGAAAATCAGTCGTTTTGTGCATGTTGGACTGCATGTTTCTTAGTCTTTCCCACCCAAGTTCTTTATTTATTCTTATTCATATTAATATGTGGGGTTTTAGCAATAGCTCTTAGACTTATATACCGCTTCACAGTGCTTTGCAGCCCTCTCTAAGCGGTTTACAGAGTCAGCATATTGCCCCCAACAATCTGGGTCCTCATTTTACCATCCTCAGAAGAATCAGTCAACAGAATTAGCCTGCAATCTAATCACTGTGCTACCATGGCTCTTGGAGAATTATTATGGGGTTACGGTTATGGGAAATTCCGTCTTACTTTTAAATGTTTATTGTTTTTGTTCTATTATGGATAGCAATTTCTGTATAAACATGAATCAGATTCTCTGATCTGTAAATTTTGTTTTGCACCTAGATGCATATGGTGGGCTGTGGCTATTTTATCATCACTTGTGTATGTGTTTGTGCCAATATTATTTATTTGTATACCACCTTTATTATTATTTTTACAAATAACTCAAGGCGGCGAACATATCCAACATATCTTCCTCCTGTTTCCTCCACAATATCAACCCTGTGAGGTCAGTTGGACTAAAAAAGAATGACAGGCCCAAAGTCATCCAGCTGGTTTTCATGGCTAATATAAATTGACCAACTCCACGAGGACTGTTTTCTCCCCTTTTTTGGGTTCCCGCTGCCGGACCCATCGCTTTGCCCGGAATGTACTCCAGGACAGATCTGCTGGTCCTGCACGACTCCCCCCTCGCGCAGGCCTGGCCCAGTAAAATCCCAAGGGCCTGCCTCGATGACGGGGTGTGGAGCCCCGAGAGGTGGTATGCAGCAGACAGGAAAAAGATGAAATTAAGGGCTTTTTTAGAGGGGTGTTTTAAAAATTTTTTAGGGGGTATGGGGGTGGTTAGTGGAGGCAGGGGGGATGTCTCCCTGAGGCCAAGGTCGGCCATGTCTGAGGGACGCGGCATTAGAATGGTGAGGGGGGAGGTTGGGGGGCTAAGGGAGGGTGGTGTGATCAGTACGGTCAGTGGGAGGGGCAGATATGGC